>NW_014577102.1:285692-293850 GCF_000485595.1 Priapulus caudatus | reverse complement strand
TTTATTTATGTATTTATTTATCCAAGATTTAATGCTAATATAAGTTGTGCATTAGCTAACAGTGTGAAACAGACTTCGGACGTTATGAACAGTGTAGGATAGAACAGTGAGTATTAACCGTGCCCTGCCATCTTGTGGCGCATATATGAACTACACGGAGCTTGTCCGCAGTGTTACACATTGTGGTCGCGCGTGTGTGCGCGCGAGCGTTCATTTATGAATCAAATACACGTGCTCATACGAAATAGCTCTGATGCATGTGAGTTTACAAGCACAAAATAATAATGTCGGCCCTAGATTTTAATTAACGCATTCGAAAAAGAATCGATTAATTTATCGATGTGTCCGTAGGTATTCATTAATAATTACCACACACACAACTATTAGTGAGATATTGTATTTGTGAGATATTTATGTTGATATAATGTATAGACTGTATAAGATGTGTTGTACGTATATATTATTATTATTATTATCATTATTATTATTATTAAATTCCCGCGCGCACACGCATCAACAATTTAGAGCCTGTGTTCTGTTGAAACTAACCCGTACTCGTAAACAATTGTAAATGTCAAATTATGATTGTCTAAACACACTCCAATGCTATATTGGTCCCTTTTATTAAATGCCATATTAATGACGCATTCGCTATCAGACAGTCGTATCTTACTAGCCCGCGGGAAAACCGCATTGAAATCCTATAATTAATATTAGATAATACCGAATTTAGACGCAACGGGTTCAATTTGATGGCAAGCATATCGAGTCATTACACAGACAATAACTCACCAGACAAAACACTACAAGACTAGTACTAGCAAGCCTGGATGGAGTCACTATCCAGATGGTAATTTGAATAGTTTATTCTAAACATAGGTTGGAAATATGATGCTGGTTTATTTGTAGGAAATATACACTCGAATGCAGTTGATAAGCGATGTAAATTTTGCAATGTTCAGATTGCAATGCGTCGCATCGTTTTAACAACTCGTATGTCGCTGTCTATTTCGTCTAGGTTTTGGATATTCGTACGATCTTGCAATGAGACATTACTATGACGAAGAAACATCTGACAAACGATGTTCGGAGAAAAGATTATCACATGAAGGTAAGATGCGTGTGCATTTAAGCGCGACCATATACTCATTACCATTAACATAAGATACGTTCAAGTTTAATTACTATTAAAGATAAGTATAATATCTATATGTAATGTAAGGATATGTAATAATATGTAATATGTAATGTATAATGTAAAGATATATATATATATATATATATATATTATATATATATATATATATTATAAGGAAAGCGTTGAGCATAAAGGTAACCTATATATCGCGTTCACGTGTATAAACTACACACACAGTAAACTATTATTTCCACAAATAATTTCGAATATTATCATGGAAGTATGAATTCGCGGCTCAGTGTAGACATGTGTTGGAAACACGTGACCAGTCTTATTTCAACACGCTTTAAGCTAACGCCGTTAATTCACGCTTTCCTGATTCTGACGCGTACAGACGCCCTTACACACGCGCGCACGCACACACGCACGCACGCACGCATGTACGGACATGCGCACACCCGCACACACACAGGCACAGGCACACGCACACGTACACACACAGATACACGCACGCACGCACGCTCTTTCTCTTTCTCTCTCTCTCTCTCTCTCTCTCTCTCTCTCTCTCTCTCTCAAGCAGACACTCACACGCACGCACCCACTCATGCACGCCCACGCACGCACGCGTGCGGCCTCGCTGCGTCACTCTGCGAACCTCGATGATTGCTCGCTATTACACGATATTAACCAGCTTCATCTTCTCATCAGCTGTTAAGAGTCTCGACCTGGGTAAGGAGTTGACCGCGCCTAGCTATCAGAGACGCGGATGTTTGCAGCTGTGGCAGTTTCTCGTCGCTCTACTAGACAACCCAGCAAACACGTCATGCATAGCCTGGACCGGTCGAGGCATGGAATTCAAACTCATAGAACCCGAAGAGGTATTATAGATTTTCCGTTAATAAAGACCTGTAACCTGTCCCGTTGGCCGCAGCACGTGTATGGAAATAGACTAGGATGTTTCACTTTTAAAGCTTACTCAATATGTACTTAATGTCTCTTATATAATAATGTACTTAATGTCTCTAATTATATGTCTCTTAATTAACTTTTTCTGTTATGTCCAGTGCATTCTAAATATAGAGTTCGTGTATTTATTAAAAATAGAGTTCGTGTGATAGACAATATGCGGAGTCACGATGCAATGACGTCATTCAATACATTTCTCTAGCCGTCGTTCCATTACGAGCTATTAAGATTACGGGGTGTGTTAGACTGATCTATACAGCTACTTCTAATTAGCATATCTATTATGATCACATGTACTTTTCGTTATCCGTACTTCAGTACAAACTTCTACTAACATTTGACCTATTAATAAACCCGTGTTTGTTCACAATGCTTAGGTTGCTAGGCGTTGGGGAATACAGAAGAACAGACCTGCTATGAACTATGACAAGCTGAGTCGATCGTTACGATACTACTACGAGAAAGGTAACAATACGTTACTAGAATTATTGCTCGACTAATTCCACGAAACTATTGCATAAAATTTATTTTTACATTCAATTTAATTACATTTAATGTTCACGCATTTAAGGCTATACCGAGGCAGTAGTGAATAGCTAACAAAGGTCGACATTATTTATTTACTAACGTTAACATAGACGTCCTTCGC
This sequence comes from Priapulus caudatus, assembly GCF_000485595.1. Classification (NCBI taxonomy): domain Eukaryota; kingdom Metazoa; phylum Priapulida; class Priapulimorpha; order Priapulimorphida; family Priapulidae; genus Priapulus; species Priapulus caudatus. Next base: position 291,097 of record NW_014577102.1, on the reverse strand, counting down.
TTCGCATTTTTAACGCAGGCGAACTTACGACGTCGGTTTTAAAGGAATATGTGCGAGATTCTTGCTCATAAACGCTCAATCCGAATAAAATATATAGCGAAATATAGTCTCACCTCACAGCGGATATATCACTGATTTCACTAACTCGAAAAACACTAAGGTTTTATACAGTTATAGCATAGAAAATTGAATATGAACAGATCGTAACACAACGAAAATAACACACACAAAACAAGGAATATAATAGAATTGATCATCGTATGTGAATAATGATTGTTTTGCCGATATCGTGCCACTGAAGGTATCATGCAGAAGGTAGCCGGTGAACGTTACGTCTACAAGTTCGTCTGCGACCCGGATGCACTCTTCTCGATGGCTTTCCCCGAGAACCACCGTCCAATCCTGAAGTCAGAGAGTCTACGCGAGAGCCACCTATCGCAGGGTTCCCCGACACAGACGCGTGGTGGAGGAGAGACAGTCCCGCTATCGCACATCAGTGACATGAGCCAAATAGGATACCTACCACCAGAGGTCAGCAGGATGCAGCAGCGATGTTACAGCGGACCGTACATGGAGGGCTGCGTGTACTGATGCACGATTCCTCTGGTTGCGAAGGCGAACACGAGGTGGCAGCACTGATTCAAGAGGCGACCTGGGTGGATGTACGGTGACTGAGCCTGCCATGGGTGTGTCTTCCTAGGTACTTAAAATGTCGGGGAAATTGTGCAAATAACCGGAAACAGCCAGGCGTTCGCAGTGGTATAATTAGGTCCCGTACACGTTCTTATGATTTTGTCGTGCTTCCCCTTTTTGCAATTAAGGAAATTTTCGAATCGTTTTATATGCCATCGTCTTACGGCCATGTCACGCGCGTTGACAGGGGAAAAGTCACCTTTGGTTAATAATGAGTTAGCTTGAAGGAGATTACTCAGTATTAACAGTTACATGTCGTGCATTTCTGAACTGAATGTTTCATAGTAATTTATACTACAAAAAGGTTTATACTACGGTCACTGGTGTTGTCATAGACCTTGGTTGAATATGGACATTATTTTCGTTCACCCATGTGTTGTTTCATTCTTTGTTAGTTATATTTATAGTTTTCTACATTGTTGATTCTTGCTGTCACGCAAGATAGGATGTAAATCGATCAGAAACGAACGTAAATATTGGTCAATGTTATGGCTCTTGTTGTCGTCCCCTTAAAAGAATGGCAATACTTCATCGTTTAGCATCACTTTCATTTCAAATCGTGTTTAATTATGATACGTACCAATTCTACTTTTTAATATTGGGAATTATTATTAAGATCGTACGTACAAATTGCTTGCGATTGTATATATAAACCTACCCCGTTACGTCACTGACTGTGCTTCATCACGTGACCGTATTTTTTAATGACCTATATTTACTTAATCGCATGGAACTAAAGGTGTCCCAGTCAGGCACGTGACAACAATAATTATGAATTCTCACGTTAGCAGCCTCACAGATAATACACCTCTTACCCAATCACAATATTATAAGTAAATTATCAACGTACAAGCTATAGTATTGCACCGAATTAAATTTTCCTCTCTGATGTACCCAGAGTAAACTCATGTCACTGGTCGAAGCCCGATAACGGAAGAACGTGATTTCGAAGTTTCTACTAGGATTCCACTAACACCCGTGTTCCCTCGCACGTACTGCGGGCGTGTCATGGTGGTGGTATGACACGTCAGTGTATCAACTATGACAGCCACCCTAGCTAGGACGAGGAATTTCTATTACGTGTTATATTCAGCGTGTAAGAGCAAGCCGCATGGATCGTGGTTTCTGTGGATAAAAGACGAACGGCTGTTCAAAAATTATTTTGTATTATATTGAATATTCGTTCATCCGCACGACATTGTTTGTAGATTGTTTGTATCCCGAGCGATTGCTTGCGATCCGGTTGCGTCCGTCTGTCCGTCAGCTGACAACTATATACGCGACGGACTGAAGTTGTGCGAGATACTGATGATGACATCCGGGCACCTTTTGATACTCCGTAAATTTTACTGTTCTTGTTGGGTCGCACCACACCTGGAATATATGTGCGCGTGCGTGCGTGCGTACGTGCGTGCGTGCGTGCGTGCACGCGTGAGTTGGTGCGTGCGTGTGAGTGTGTCTGCGTGAGAGAGTGGGAGTTCGCGTGTCCGTGCATCCGTGTGTGTGCGTGTGCATGTGCCTGTGTGTATGTGTACGGGTGTGCGCGTGTCCGTGCATGCGTGCGTGCATGCGTGCGTGCGTGCGCGCGTGTACCACTTTACAGCGTCGATCTACCGGTGTCGTATCATGTATTCTTTTATTCTCTTCCTTATATCGCTGTAAATTTGAGGGTGACATTGGGCCTATGATCTTGTCGATGTATGTAAACATTGTAACCAGTGCAACTATGCGTGTTTGCGTGCGGATATGCGTACGCGTGTCCTTACTTGATTCGGTACCGAACCAAGAAGCCCTCTCTCTCTCTCTCGTTCTCTCGTGTCAGAGTAGCAGCGGCACACTCGTTTGATACGTTTGCCTCGAAATCCGATGCAGAGTATCGCAATGTGTTGTACCTGACAGTGCAGAAGGAGTCTTATGGGAGTCAACTAAGTATACAATATCTAGTCGTCCGTTCATCTGTGATTATAACGTGTAATAAGTAATTGGCATTCATTAACGTAAACGTAGATAGTGTAAACGTAGATGAAATAAGGGCATGAGCTGCTGCTGCTTTGTTTCTTTTATTTAACGCACACAATAAATGATACGCTATCCTTTCTGCCAGGCAGCTGAAATATGGACTCTGTACAACCGATGAAAACGGGGTACTATTCCCGTACATTGTTTTCTGACTGTGATGTTTTTTTTTGTCCGTGATTTCAGTATTGGCATTGAAAATTTATATTTGTCGCGCACGCAGGTGATTGCCGAAATGTTCTCTTAAGGGACAATTTCGACGAAATCAAATCTTGGTCCCACGTTCTGTGCACACTTAAACTGTATAGCATAGAGTAGCGTTAATTACTAAGTAGGATCCCCAACGAATAACATCTGATACCGGTAATGAATAGTCGTGAAACAGTCATGTCTTTCAAGCTGAATTTAAGCGATCACTCTTCGAGAAGTAAACGGAAACCATAAAAAATCTCGGATTGTATTACGGGCTGTTGATCGCAGTATTGCCTAATCGATATCGGATTTATTCGATTGTTGAGCATGTGCAGGACAACTGCGCTGGATGCATGCACGTCCCGTTATGTCGGTGTTAGATCTGTGTTTCGTGCGTACCTGTGCGTGTGTATTCTAGCGTGACAACGGGAGACACTGTTTAGTGGACAAGCGTGTTTATTTGTTTATTTACATTTACTTAAAGTGGTGACAATGGTTAGACGAAAACCTGAAAACCATATATACATACAAATATATATATATATATATATATATATATATATATCAGGAGTTACTAAAGACAAATTGTTGTATTATATATATATTTGTGTGTGTATGTAATTTATGGTAGTTATATGTTGACAGAGAAACATTTGTTTCCTTATAGTAAATTAAATTTATTTCCCAATCTTTTGTTGTATATTCCGATGCAAATTTCTGCTCGTTGTTATAAAGATCAACTTACCAATCTACCTGCATTCTGAGGGACAGTTTTTTTACGTAGGTTTTTTTAAGTTTGACATAGTACAGTGAGGTTACCGGTGGATCTGCTCATACGAGGCATGGGCCATGTACAATATTACATCTGTAGAAATATTGCTGCTGTTTCCACATACAGCTGTACATATAAACAGCGCACTGAAATAATAAAATGTAATACATTTAATTTGTTGACAATAACTCTACGTTACATTGTAATGCCAGCCGTTATACACTAAATGTATAAAACCTTTTATTCGTCCTTGCATGGACATAAAACATATTAATGTATTGATTTTTCTTTAAAAATGTTTTGCTTTGCGTTGACGTCAGGTCATCCATTTTAGATTTCAAAAACTATCAGCTAAACTGGGTTCTATCAGAATGCTTGGATATGTATTTTAAATTTAACACTTACTATCGATTCAATTTAATTTATTATTATTGTTATTACATTTACTCTTAATTCGACTTGGCTTTTATTTCATTTTCATCATTCTATCGTTTTCCCACTCATTTTATTTTAATTTAGTTTTCGTTGTCATTCTTACTTTGTGTTATATCTTATTTTATCTTAACAATGTGATCTGCAATCTCATAATGTTTTCCATTGCGGTCAATTATGCTTCCTATATAATATCAGGAGTAAATAAGAACGGACTTCACCATAACGGACAATATAACGGACTTCACCATAACGGACATAAATACAATGCGATCCAATGGCGGCCATAGTTTATTCCCGCCGGGGAACACGTAAGATAGGACGACCTGGAAGACAAAACTAGAAGATTATAAACAGCAAAGCTTGTTCCGATCGAGCGCAGTGCAATCGTTCTACGTACGTTTGGACACATTGCATTTAAAACTACATGTAAAGATGTAATAATAGCAAACATGTGCATATGAAATAATCCGAACAAATATCTTTGTTATATATGAATGTTACCATGAGCTGACAACATTTAGGTGATACACGGGACGTGTAAAGTAAACTATTAGTATACTATAAAGTAAAATGTTGGTGCAAAGAACGGTATTTTCCACTAGGCTGGCACATGCGCCTCTATGCATGACTAGACTCCAGTAGACTGATCCGAAATCCGACGCTGCAGTACATTAGCGACTAGCAATGTATTATAAAAAGTTCTGAAAACAAAACGTGTAAAGTGAACGACAAGAGGTCACTTTAAAGAGAGAGTTTACTCTAGGTTCTAGGGTTATTTTCAGCTAATTTAGGTTATAATTACGCTACATAAAAAGTTTCATGGTTCAATCACCATTAGAACGTTTATTAGAAAATTGTTTTAAAACTAACGACTACAGTTTGATTACAACGACGGTGGCGCCACTCAAAGCGCACGATCTGATAAGTTGCGCAAAACCACTTTCCACCCAAGGGCTACAGACCGAGGGTGTTTCTTATTTATTCATATAAAAACAAAAGGATTGTAATATCTTATAAACGACATATAGTTTCAGTTATAATATGGATAAATTTGCCCTAAAATGAATATCGTTCGGTTAAATAGCATTTAGGTATAAATATAATTGCACTTTTGTAATTAGCCCTCGGTCTGTAACGTGCAAAATGAATTGTAAAATTCGCAACTTTTTCGGGGTGGCAGCACGGTCGCGGGTGTCATGGCGCCGTTCAAATTTCGTAGCGTTGATATGTAATTAATTATAACAATTAAATTAGGTATCTGGTAACAAATACGTGTGGGTATAGACGATTTGTTATA
>NW_014577102.1:276178-284906 GCF_000485595.1 Priapulus caudatus | reverse complement strand
GTGTGTGTGTGTCTGTCAGTGCGTGCACGCGCGCGTGTGTGTGTGTGCGCGCGCGTGTCTGTGTGTGTGTGTGTGTGTGTGCATGTGCGCGCGTTCGTGATGGTGGTTAGATTTGTGAGAGCGTGCAAGTCTAAACACTTTAAATAGATGTATTCCTTTCCCAATCGCTATTCCCGATACCAAACATGCGATTTAATATCGATCAAAAAACAAACTCGACGATCGCATAACATGATATCGATAGAAACCATTGTGTACGAAAAATGCTATTTATTGCGGTATACAGACATGGGGAATTTTCATATACAATAGTTAAATATTCCGGACCGCACGCGAGGACAGTAGCGTACAGGAAATCGTGGTCCAGTAAAATAACCTGTGCACGTTGATTTTTCTTTGCCTATATACGGATGACTATGAAAGTTGCGGACTGTCGGTCGCACGATAGGCTGGGGGCACCCTGGCCGTAGCTAACCCTCCGCGTGTGGCTAGCGGACTGTCATGATGAGTGGGACTCGCTCTGAGACCAGAGACATGGGCGTGGAAGCACATCTGACTCGTTCGTCTTGTCTCACTCGCCATCTACACTCAGCAACCTCTCGGAGGAACCGCACGCCGACCGGATCTGTGTGCACCGTTATCTAAGTTCTTGCCTCTGCCTAGCAGTCGGTAGCGTGCCACTAGCGGCCGTAACGCTGGGTGGACCAGTGCCGCACGCCCATCAGCGAGCATGGATCAACGGTTGGATAAATAAGTTCACTTTCCTCCCTCTCACATAACAGCTAAATTTTCAATTATCATAAACTCAAAATATGCACACAGATATGCGATTCTGCAGAACCCACACCCAATAAAATTAAAAATACACGAGGACGATCAGAGAGACGAGATGTTTGTGTTGGCGTGTGGTGACGTCACGTTTACCAGTCATCCTTCTTCTTTTGGCCCGGGGGTGGTGCCATGATGTGATTGATGAATGCTGCGGGAGAGAACAAGAAACGATAATAGATTAATTATTATAATAATAATAATAATAATAATAATAGAACAAATAATAGTCAATAAATATGAGAGAATAGCAAACGACACACGTTTAGTGACGGTGACGACGTCGTGGAAATCACGAACTAATATGAAAGAACTAATTTATTGGTTCGATTTTCAACCTTACTGCTTAGAAACCTTTTTTTAATTAGCTTAACGATAATACAGGTTTAAAACGGTGTCGTACAAACGGAATACAACATTAAAAGTTTTGATTGTTGTCCCGGAGTTAACCGACGTTACTATATCATTACTGTAGTGCTAATATACGTATTAAGTATAATGTTAATATGATGCTAATGTCAATATTACTATAATATTATACCATAATGCTCTCACGCGTCCGCGATGTCTTGTGGTTAAATTCACTCGAGCACATATACCGCTGTACTCAGCGCTATGACGACGTTAATCAAAAAACAACAACACGTTAAACAATATAACAATACTGATAAGCAATCTCACCGTCGATAGAAACGTTTCCATCTGAGTCTTCCAGTCCCTTCAAGATGTCCTCAGCCTCTTTGTCCGTCAGCCGCTCGCCTGCAATCACAAACGCAGCCATTAAAAATCATAAAATAAAATAAAATAATTCAGTTTACAAATTAAAGAAATTAACTAAAACAAATTAAAAGATAAAATCACCGCCCTTTACAGACATCTAGTCCAGCGATAGTGAACAAGAAAGATAATAGCGCCAGAGGAGAATATTGGCAACAAATGTACGGTATGCTATGGCCTCGCACACAGAGTGACCATGGTTTTCAGAAGAGCTATAAAATTTGTTCTAGCAGTAAAGGTAGCGTACAGCAGTAAAAACCTAGTAGCTGCTAAGTAGAACGCGAAGTTTCTAGTTCACTAATGCTATTAAGAGCACTCATAAACTGTTGACGTACCCTCGATGCTATAACCGTTGTGTAACCGGCTACTGCGATAACAACGATTGCTTCGTGGCTTTTATCGTGATACGCGAGGCGTGTAAAACACACGCCTTGTTTCTGGTTTCGTATACCGCACGACAAGTGCGTAGCTGAGCCTCACACACCGAGGTCCGCTTACCTAGTGTCTGTAGCACGTGTTGCAACTCAGCTCCCAAGATCATTTCCTTCTCCTCCTTGTCGTACACCTACACACACACACACAGAAGAAAAATGTTTGTTTGATTCTGTTCGTATACACCTATACACACAAAGAGAGAGAGAAGTAGAGGGAGAAGGAGAGAGCGAAGGAGAGAGAAGGGAGGAAAGAGAAAGCGAGAGACAACGTGTGCGAGAAAGAGAGAGGGGAAGAAAGAAAGAAAGATAGAGAGAAAGAGAGAAAGAGAGAGAGGGAACTATTTGTAACGTAGCTATATACATACACACAAACGAGCATTTGTTTAGTTCTTGTAGACAAAATATTACCAGCATTCCAATCAGGATACGCATGATTTAATTATTGTATTCATCAACTGACAATTCGAAATTTTAGAAAAAGGTTTCTAAGACTCGTTCTGCTGCAATGCATGATCTGCCAAAAATTATCATGTAAAGACACCGAGTAATAAATTTAATGTTATAGCAGAAATAATGGTAACGAGACGCGGATATGGTAATTTACGCGGAATAGGTAGTAGCCCTGAGTATCGAACGTTTTTTTTCAAAGTCGCTTACCTTCAGGCCTTCGTAGAAGTCTGCGTACGTTCCTACGTCTTTCACTTCCTTTGCTTGCGTGTACATGGGCAAGAAATCCTCGACAGCAATTCTCTTGGAGCCTGTATCAAAGCGTAAAGCAGTGTCTTTTTTATTATGCATATATACTTCCAGTATTATATATATATATATATTAATCCGATCGCACACGAAACATTTATAAATATTATGCCCATTACATTACATTCCTAGCGCCGCATCTGTTTCCATCCAGATGCACAGAGTTTCAGAGAGGCAGCTGCTTACAGCTGCTATACGCATGCACGTGTTACGCAGCATAGAAACATTAGCATAAGAAATGTTGTTGGCATCGCAACGTGTAGTAGTAACTTTATGATGTGACCCGTAATAAACCCGGTTAAAGATCCGCGTGAAACGATGCCAGGTCGCATGTGCCTCAAGGGGCAATTCCACAACTGCCCGCCCTCACAGTTAAACTTCATCCTCGACTTAAAATCTAATCAATACTAATATTATATAATTGTTATATATATAGAGCATTATGTATAATGTTAACATTTAATACATAATGTTATATATTATTACATATTTAATCTATATAGTGTGAGCATTCCTGATGACGCCTAACGAGGCAGAGGGTGGTTAACGTTATTACAATCGATAAACATGGTTACAACGGCCGACGCTAGGTGGCGCTGTACACTGACCTGCGACGGCGCCGTCGGTGACCTTCTTGACGGTCAGGTTGGTGGGGTTCAGGTTTAGGGCGCGAAGCAGGTTGCCCACGTCACCGATGTCGATCTTATCATCTCCCTTCCTGTCAAAGACGAGGAACGCCTCCTTGATCTCTGTAACCATAGCAACAACGGCATCTCATGAACACGCATTCGCTCAATATGATTGTGAAAGTACATGTATGCATTTACATGCATAATATATAGATATAGATATATATATATATATATATATATAATATACATATATAATAGCTTTGGTATAATTTAATAGTTTCTTATCGTAATGTTTATTAGGGATAATGCCTAACTGTTGCAGAATGGAGAGATTCGATTGTTTTATGCGGTGACTTGCGCTGGTGTATATTTTAACTCGATGGTTGTGTACCGTGCGAATTGTGTGTGTGCGTGTGTGTGTGTGTGTGTGTGTGGGTGTGGGTGCGTGCGTGCGTGTGTGCGTGTGTTTGCTTGGATTCACGGCCTGCCTTGCACTGCATACGCGTGCCGCACGCACGTTTAGAGTATATATTTAGGGTATATATATATACAGCCCGCGATGCCGTATTGCACGCGCCGATCCCGCAGCCGCAGATGCAGACCTGGCTATTTTCGGCAGCCTCTCTTGTGGCCCGCTGGCTGCTGTTGCTTATACAGCATGCCGCCGCATGCTTCCTCGCGGAAACCATACCGAGTCTCCATCTGCACACGCTAATCGCGAATCTGAGCATCTCTCCCCCTCACCCAACCCACTCCCCCACCCCCCGCTCGCCATCACTTGGTTCCGCACAGCGGGGTAACTGAAGTTTTTCACACATTCACGCTCAAAAACAATGGCGCTCTGCAGCGGCCGCTATTGCTATAGTCCCGTGGGTGTCCCTATTGCAGCAGCCTCCGTGATTGAGAACAACGCTGGCTGCTTAGCAACGCACCATCTTTTCGATTACAGATGCTACGGCGACTGGAAACTCGCAGAAGCTGAGTCTATATTTATACAGGCGATGACATAATATTAAAATAGAATTTCCCCCACGTCGTCGTTGTTCGATCAGCACGGATATGGAGAAGAGTGCCATCTACTATTATATGCTTAATATTTACTGCTAAATCTGCTGCGGGGTGACTAAAGGTTGTTTGTGACCGATCAGAACAGACGCACCTTTCGGTACAAATTAGTAAAATTTCTAGACGCGTGAGAAATGTTACAAGGAAGAGAAGGGAGGAAGGAAGGAAGGAAACTTCGTATGCTGAATGTTTTAGTCGACTGGCCGGTGGTCCAGTTAATCCAAAACACCTGGCAACATACATTCATCACTGTCCATCTCTAACACATAGGTCGCGTAACATTGAGGCCTATTACGGAAACCGTTCCCGAATTATTTGCGCTATATTCCCGAAAGATGTCTTCCTTCTTCCTCCCGCTCTCTTTCGCTTCATCTTGATCCCCACGCACCGGTATCTGGATTAACGTCCCTCGCTATTTCCGTTTCCGGTGCCCGTGCACGCTGATGCTAGCGGCATGACCGTGAACCACGGCGGCGCTATACGCGCGCGCACACACGCTCCGTACCCTATAAGGCAATCTCTTGGGCCCGCATCCAAGCCGCGGTATCAGCTATATTTAGCTCTCGCTCACTACCGCCGTCTTCGCGCAATCCTCGCCAGGCGGCGCTCGCGACGCGCCATGACGTCATGAGCTCTCTTTCCATATTTGTCTCGTGACCTGTGAAATCGGAGCCGGGCTGTTTTGCTCGGCGGCTCGGTAGGCGAGGATAGCGCGTGCCGTGCGGCGTATGCAAAGCATCTCGACAACCTCTAGCGCGTTGTTGTGCTACCAAAAACGTAGCGCCGTTTCAACTGTTGTACTCATTCCTTCCCCCCGTCGCGTGGGGGCGCCGCTGTAGCTGCAGAGTTATTCAATTACTATCTTATTTCACGTCCGTTTTGCACAATAAACTCGAGCAGCTTATCTGGAATTGAAACAGCCAAACCGATGACGTCATCGAAGCTGAGTGGCAGCTAATGATGGAACGCAGAAAAATTACAAAAGTAGCGGATAACTCATGCGCTTTTTTTTTACACTAAGAGCTCTACAGTAGTAAGATATATGATATCTCTAGCAATTGCTAAATTAACAATGCATCGGGCTCCATTTTGTCGTTATTTTGAATAACTGTCGATATTCGCTAACGAGCGATTGAGAGGGGTGGGGGTGGCGTAAATGAGACTTTGAAAACACGAGTTTCTTCTACTTATGTTATTCAGAAGGCAAGCTTTCGCGGCACTCAATGATCCTAAAGACTAGCTGATAGTTTGACCTCTTTCCGTGTTTTCCTTACTCCCATATCAGTATTCATATGTGTATAAGTGCGAGTCCGTCTATTTTTGTGCATGTTTCTGTGCACGTGTGCGTGCCAGTCTGTGCGTGCGTGCGTGCGTGCGTGTATGTATGGTATGTGAGGGTTACGTGCATGTTTTAACGGCTGTGGCTCTTGAGATACTGCTGCCTGTAATTCCCTGCTAGCCCTGATACAGCTACACAGCTATATCTGACAGAAGGTAAGATCGGCTTACACTTAGCAGCCGCCGATAGCAGCACTAAAATAGTCGCCATTCAGCTTCCTGGAACCCGCTAAGCACACAATGTAGGACACGAGACATAATTGTAAGTCTAGATATTCAACGAAGGAGCAAACGTCCCGCAACGGTAATGAGTTTGATTAAAGTCACTTTAATTAGTGATGGCATTCTGAGATTATCCGTAATAAAAGCGAGAATTTTATTTCTCTTTCGAATAATGGGATATCGAACGCACGTGATTACGTGGACACGCGATTGTTGTAATGTCATCTCATATATACAACAATAATACAATAGAAATATATCGTTTCAAAAGTTAAATATTTTTCCTTTACGAAGTCGATGTTCATTCGTGAATGACATTACTTGGTGTGAGTCCGCGACTCCTGCTTTGAGAAACTATACGTAACGTATCTGTTATTGTTTGCCTGCTATGATTTGCGTAACTGTTAATATTCCATCCTTGATTAGCGGGTGACTGCCACTGCTATTAGAAATAATGATATAATTTAATTCTTCCTGGAGAATGCGCTGTTAATTCAATTGCCACGCCCACACAAATCGTTAAATGTCCTCTTATTACATTAATGCATTCCTAGCAATGCAAAGAAACCTTTACATTGTGCTGCGCGACGCTCCGCCCGAATGGTAGATGACAAAAGAAAAAAAGTAGCCCGAAATCTAGCTAAGATCGAGGTATTTTTGGGGCGCAGCCTCCCTGGAAGATTAACTAAAGCCACGTTCGTTTTGTAGTGGCGCTACGTATTGCTAAGCGTTGCTATATATGGGCGGCTGGGCTGCTCACTAGCGGCCCGGATATTAATAGCAGCCGGGGAGGCTGAGGAGAGACGGAGCACCGAGATACAGTGAATCCCTGCCGCATGGCTTCACCATTAGTTACAAAGTAACTCGCTTGAAATAACCGGCCGATATACAATCTATATAGAGGCGTCAGGACACTCGGTAATAACGAATTTGTCTTCGGAGGCAGAGTGGAGATGGAAGCAGGAATCATATTTTGCGTTTAGCCCAATAAAGAGCACATCCGAATATAGGGTTCCCCCTTAAAATGAATGGTTTGAATAGTAGGAATTCTTCTTACAATTAGCTGATGCAAGTGTAATTTTGAGACTCTGAGTTTGCCTGACGTACTATAAATTTGTACTTGATCTTGTGCTCGAAGTGCACACGAAGAAAAGTGACAGAGCGCTTGGTTTAGTAAACCAGTGATAATTCTCTATCAGTCGTACATTAACGGCATCAGCTTACGCAATGCCGTCCACCAAAGTTATCCAATGGTTCAGGCTGGATATCCGCACACCATCCGTACATCACCCGTACACCATCTGTACACCACCCGTACACCATCCGTATTCCATCCGTACACCATCCGTACATCGCCCGTACATCGCCCGCACACCATTTGTTCAATATCCGTACATCGCCCGTATATTACCCGTACTTCGCCCGTATTTCAGCACAGCACACGGGGCATGCAAGTCGTACACTCACCGTTCATTTCCTCTGTTTCGATCTCAGCCTGCAAGAAGAGCAAAAACAAGAGACGAATATCAAAAACGATTCACCATCGAAAACCTCAAAAAACGAATTCATTTATCATACATTACCCATCCTTCATTCTCTTAGTTTCTCCTTCAGAAGTCACCGGATCCACATGCCGTTCTTGCTTTCATTTAAAACACGTTAACGCCCTTCTAAATTCACAGACGGTCGGCCAGTTACCAAGGTGACAGGTTAACCGGTGACTATAGAAAGGTGTCCACTGCTCGGTCATCCACGGATGGCTCAGGGTTGTCATTGGCTGTTTTCACCGTGTGCGTGTGTGTGTGTGTGTGTGTGTGTGTGTGTGTGTGTGTGTGTGTGTGTGTGTGTGTGTGTATGTGTGTGGTAGAAGAGACTCACCATGATGAGTGATGATGTGCTTCACAGGTCCTGCTTCGCTGCTGGATCTTGCCCCCACAGTGAATGCTCTAGTCGAGGCTGAGTACCATCGCTTTTTCGTACTTATACTTATATACGCTGACGGCGCCTGCGCATGCGCCTGGGCAGCCCGCCGCCCAGCGGTAAACGGCTGGGAACCGGCAAGGCGTTTCGGAACCTACCCGTTAATGGTGTCGCTATTCATATACGGAAGGAAGCTGTGTGTAGGTTCCCGCGCACCCCGTTCGTCGCCCGTGCAGCACGCCCGGTCGGCAGCGTTAGGCGTGCATACGATATTGCTCCCCGCGTCCGTAAACGTAACTGGTTCAGCGTCCTCGCCGTTGCTAGGCGACGCTTTTCCACAGCATCACCTCGTACGATCGCCGAAATTAGTGCCTCAGTAATCCTATATGGCGTATACAGTTTGCGCGGGTTCTCTGATAGGACGACGGCTTTCTCCCGTCGCCACTCGCATGGGCGTGCGCGCACGACAACCGGGGCAGGGGTAGCGTCGTTACTCAGGGGAGGGCGTTCTATGTCTCGTTTTGTACAGCGTATAGTATGTGTTTGGTACGCTAGAACGTCAGTTCGCGTTCCCTCCTATATCTCTCTCTCTCTCTCTTCTCTCTCTCTCTCTCTCTCTCTCTCTCTCTCTCTCTTTCTCTTTATCTCTCTCTCTTTCTCTTTCTCTCTCTCTCTCTCTCTCTCTCTCTTTCTCTTTCTCTCTCTTTCTCTCTCTTTCTCTCTCTTTCTCTCTCTTTCTCTCTCTTTCTCTCTCTT
>NW_014577102.1:271016-276168 GCF_000485595.1 Priapulus caudatus | reverse complement strand
CTAGAACGTTCAGCTTCGCGTTCCCTCCTATATTCTCTCCTCTCGCTTTTTCTTTCTCTCTTCTTCTCTCTCTCCTCTCTCTCTCTCTCTCTCTCTCTCTCCTCTCTTTATCTCTCTCCTTCTCTCCCTTCCTCTTCTCTATTTGTATTTCTCTCTCTCTCTTCTCTCTTTTCTCTCTCTCTCTCTTTTTCTTTCTTCTCTCGCTCTTCTCGCTTCTCTCTTCTCTTCTCTTTCTCTCTAAGCTCTCCTCTTTCTCTCTCGCTCTCTATCTCTCTCTCTCTCTTTGCTCTCGTTCTCTCTTCTCTCTTTTCTCGCTCTCTCTCTTCTTCTTCTCCTTCTTTCTCTCTCTTCTCTCTCTCTCTTTTCTCTTTCTCTTTCTCTCTCTCTCTCTCTCTCTCTTTCTCTTTCTCTCTCTTTCTCTCTCTTTTCTCTCTCTTTCTCTCTCTTTCTCTCTCTTTCTCTCTCTCTCTCTCTCTCTTCTCTCTCTTCTCTCTCTCTCTGTCGTCGTCTCGCTCTCTCTCTCTCTCTTTTTTCTCTTTTCTCTTTATCTCTCTCTCTTTCTCTTTCTCTCGTTCTCTCTCTCTCGTCTTTCTCCTTTCTTTCTCGCCTCTCTTTGGCCTCTCCTCTTTCTCTCTATCTCTCTCTTTCCTCTTCTCTTTCTCTCTCTCTCTCTCTTCTCTCTCTCTCTCTCACTCTCTCTCTCTCCTCTCTCTCTTTTCTCTCTCCTCTCTTCTCCTTTTTCTTGCTGCTCTCTCTCTTCTTCTCTCTCTCTCTCTCGTCTCTATCTCTCTCTTACTCTCCTCGCTCTCTATCTTCTCTAGCTTTCTATTTCTTCTTGCTCTCTTTCTTCTTTCTTCTCTCTCTCTCTCTCTCTCTTTTTCTCTCTCTCTCCTCTCTGTTTCTCTCTTCTCTCTCTCTCTCTTTCTCTCTCTTTCTCTCTCTTTCTTTCTTGCTCTTTCTCTCTCTCTCTCTCTCTCTCTCTCTTTTCTGTCCGCCCTCTCTTCTCTCTTCTCTCTCTCTCTCTCCTTTCTCTCTTTCTTCTTTCTCTCTGTCTCTCTTGCTCTCTCTCTCCTTTCTCTTTTCTCTCTCTTCTCTTCTCTCTTTCTTTCGCTCTCTTTCTCTCTTTCTCGCTCTCTTCTCTCTTTTTTCTCTCTATCTCTCTCTTTCTCTCTCTCTCTCTCTCTTCTCTCTTTCTTTACTCTATCTCTCTCTTTCTCTCTTCTTCTCTCTCTCGTCTCTCTCTCTCTCTCTCTCTCTCTCATTTCACTCTTTCTCTCTCACTCCTCTCTCTCCTCTCTCTCTCTCTCTCTCTCTCTCTCTTTCTCTCTTTTCTCGCTCTGCTCTCTCTGCCTCTTTCTCTCTATCTCTGCTCTCTTTCTCTCTCGTTCTCTCCCTCTCTCTCCCTCTCTCTCTCTTTCTCTCTCTCTTCTCTCTTTTTCTCGCTTCTCTCTCTTTCCTTCTCTCTCTCTCATATCTCTTCTCTTACTCTCTTCGCTCTTCTATCTCTCTTCGCTTTCTATTTCTCTCTTGCTCTCTCCTCTCTCTTTCTCTCTCTCTTCTCTTCTCTCTCTCTCTCTCTCTCTCTCTCTTTCTTCCACTCTTTTCTCTCTGCTCTTCTCTCTCTCCTCTCTTCTCTCCTCTCTCTCTCTTTCTCCCCTTTCTCTCTCTTTTCTTTCTCTCTTCTCTCTCTCTCTCTCTCTCTCTCTCTCTTCTGGTTCCTTCGTGCTCCGTCTGCTCTCTCTCTCTCTCTCTTCTCTACTCTTCTCTGCTATCTCTTTCTGTCCGTCTCTCTCTCTCTCTCTCTCTTCTTTCTCTCTCTTTCTTCTCTCTTTATCTGCTCTTATCTCTTCTTCTCTTTCCTCTTTCTCGCTCCTCTCTTTTTCTCGTCGCTCTCTTCTCTCTCTCTCTCTTTTTTCTCGCTCTCTCTCTCCTCTCTCTTCTCTCTCTCTCTCTTCCTCTTTCTCTCTTTTTCTATATCTCTCTCTCTCTCTCTCTTTCTCTCTCTCTCTTCTCTCTTCTCGTTCTCTCTCTTCTCTCCCCTCTCTCCTCTCTCTCTTTCCTCCTCTCTCTCTCTCTTCTCTCTCTTTCTCCCACTCTCTCTCCCTCTCTCTCTCTCACATAATCTTACGCGGTGATGTAAGCGACCGACCGATTTTTCGCCGTTTTCGTCCGAGACGGCTAACGCTCCATTAGTGAAGCGTTCCCAACTTTAATGTCATTTTATATCGTATTATAAAAGAGATATAAGAGGGGGTGGTGGATTGATGATCAATTAGATATCAAAGGGGCGGGGGGGGTGGTAGATATGAAAATTAGATATCAAGGGTCGGAGTGCATCGATATCAATTAAGTGATATCAAGGGGAGCGGGGAGGGTTTAGATATGAAATAGATATTTCAAGGGGGGCTGGTATATAGGTATATAGAGGGAGCAAGAATTTTGAGACTGGGGGCGGTATGCTTCCGGCTTCGTTTCGCTGGACTTCGTTTGCGCGAGGCTAATGCGAAATTACACAAAGCGGGGGCCATGTTCGCTTCGTTGCGCTGGACTGTTCGTTGCTCGGAGCACAAAGTGAAATACACGAGCCGGGCCATGTTCGCTTCGTTTCGCTGGACTTCATTGCTCGAGAACCGCAAAGGAGAGATTTCTGGCATCGGTGGCGGAGTATTATCAATTAGCAGTCGCTCGTTCCATGCTCCGTGTACGAGCGGCGGCATCGGACCCCGTCTTAAAATAGGCTGGCTTTTAATAGTATAAGTTACACACACACACACACACACACACACGCGCGCGTGTGCCCACACATTTCGCTGCGCGGTGGCGGATTCGCGGGGGCTGTGCCCACATTGACGTAGGATTCCCCCTGACTGTGTTGACTCCACGTCACGTAACGTTGGAGATGGAGAAGGAGAAGCAGAAACGAGGCGGGGAGAAAACACGAAAGAGAGAGTTTTTTTTTACGCGATGATTCCAGAATGCCGCGAAGCAATTATATAATTAAGAGAGCCGGAAAAAAAGAGTTAGTGGTTTAATACTAGATTCTGAATGTTTCTGGTACGAGCTTCTGACTGGTGGAAAAGCTTACTAAGAGCATTGTGGCATAAGGTCGTTGAATCCTCACGTACTGACACTCAGTTTGCTTAATTGTGACCTAGGAGTTAAAAAGAAATGCGCATGAGCAATGGCCTTATCAACGTTCACGGAAGCAACACTTATTAGCTATGCTGTCTTCTATTTATTACGACTCTTGTGGCTTTAGTTATTTTTTGTTTAAGTGGATACCATTGAAGTGTATGACCGTATACTCTAACATGCGCTGCGTGAGTGATTTAAGCGATTGATCGAAAGACCACGCTGTTTTTCAATACACGACTCTTGGGGTTTTAGGTATTTCATGTTTAAGTGAGCACCAGTGAGTGTATGTCGGTTTTCTAACATGCGCTGTATGAGTGATTTTCATCTTCCGTAATTTTCCTCTTCCTTCTGTTCTCCTAGTTAGTGTTGAAATTCTAACTTAACCCCCCTCCCCCCCCTCCTTAGCTTGGTGTTAACCTTTCTAACATGGGTGCTACCTCACAAACACACGCGCGATTCTGATTCTGTTGCACCACAAAATGGCAGGCAGTTTGTTCAGAGTGTAGTTTATAAACCTACGTCTACATGCGTGACATAAGGATGTATAAATAAGGTAAGTAAACGCGTGAATATGTTTTACTTCTTAGTATTATTGTGTATGTATGTACGTATGTAGTATTATATTAATTAAATCTAATGAAACGGATGCATGAGTAAACTAACGGGTGATAATTGCTGGAATTATGACATTTGCTAACAATAATTAATGCATAATTATGTTTATTATTAATTATAATGTAACGTTTATATAATTATTATATTAACATTATAATTTGGGCAATAATTAAAGCCTGTATTCATCTTTAGTACCTAGAATATTATCTAGTTTTAAATCCTTTTCAATGATATCGAAAAAAACTACTATAAAATAATATTTCAATCTGTAAAAATGGCGTTGTCATATGTTTGTCATTTGTTTATATTTTCTCGTCGGTACACCAACATATGTTTATAATAAGTAGGGACCTAATAGTACCGAGAGAAAACAGGTAACTGTATGGCTGACTAGATGTCTCTTAATCCCGTGGTAGGTTTTTTCATGGGACAATATATTGTTCTCTTTTCCGCTCTCTTGCTTGCTTTCTCAAGCAATCAGTCGATCTAATTTTTTAACTTTTATTTTATCTGCATATCGATCTATCTATTTATCTATCTATCTATCTATCTATCTATCTATCTATCTATCTATCTATCTATCTATCTATCTATCTATCTATCTATCTATCGCTTACCGCTCTATTTATATAGCCGTCGGCTCCGTGTAAGGCTTTCCGCTTACTCTTGCTCCTCCCGCCTCGCAAACAGGAATTAATACTACACCGTACGATGTCTGGGGCCCGGCCGCTCTAAATAAACGCTTGAGAAGCTGGCGGAGGTGTGGATAAATATGGCGGCCACACATATACACGAGACGTCGGGGGAGAAAGTTGACGGCAACCAGGACAGGCAGCGTGGTCGCCCGCTCTGACGTCATTCATTGCTATGCTGTTCGTTTGTGATTATTATTTATTATTTGTAATTAACCCCTTACTTCATTGATTAGTCGATGCAATCTAATTTAGACTTGGACAAGATAGACGGCGGATGCTACTAAGTTTATGAAAGTATATTTCTATCACACAACACACACACACACACACACCACACACACACACACACACACACACACACACACACACACACACACACACACACACACACACATGTATATATAATAGTATTATATCCCATGACTGCAGATAAATGGAATGACAAGTTTGAACGAATAAAATTGCATTGGTTATAAAGGATGCGTTCCGATCCGTTCCGATCATTTTTTTATATTGAAATGAAATTATTCAATTTTACTCTCACTAGTCGGCAATTATTCAATTAGCTACATCCTCATTTTCATGACAGGGAAAGAGAGAGCGCGCGCGAGAGAGAAAGAGAGAGAAGAGAGAGATTAGTGCAGAGAGAGAGAGAGCGAAGACGAGAGGAGAGTCAAGAGAGAGAGCGAGGCGAGAGAGACGAGCAT
>NW_014577102.1:260551-269304 GCF_000485595.1 Priapulus caudatus | reverse complement strand
CTATCTATCTATCTATCTATCTATCTATCTATTCTATCCTATCTATCTATTCTATCTATTCTATCTATCTTATCTATCTATTCTATCTATTCTATCTATCGATCTATTTATCTATTCTATCTATCTATCTATCTATCTATCTATCTATTCTATCTATCTATCTATCTATCTATCTATCTATCTATCTATCTATCTATCTATCTAAAAATCTATCTACTCTATACTATCACTCTATCTATCTATCTATCTATCTATTTATCTATCTATTCTATCTATCTATCTATCTATCTACCTATAACTACCTATCTATCCATCTATCTATCTATCTATCAACAATATCTCTCTCTCTCCTCATATATATATATATATATATATATATAGCGCTCGTTCTGTCTCTTTATGACTTCCCGTATCAATATTCATGCATATTGAGCAGAGTTCATTTATTGGGTAGTGCATGAAGGTGTTTACCCTTGACCTAGATGTAAACACTATTCATGCACGTGTAGTAACCCGCCGATGCCCTAGATCCATTTTCGTTCTCACTGTCAGAGGATGGAAATCCCGTCGGTTGCGCCAGCTTCCTTCTGCTTTAACCGTTACTCATAATCTTACTTATGATGTCCTGCGTTGGGCAGAGACAGCGTGTTGACGCAGTCAAACTAACCGAAGAAACTCAGTGAGATGTGCTTTTTTTTCTACAAATAGCTGACTGCCGCTATCACAATCATATCATCAATCATCATCATCATCAAAACATCATCAATTCATCATCATCATCATCATCGATAGCCGACGGGATAGTCCTGTTGGTGCATGGTTCTACAAATCCAGCGCGGAGTTCTATCGCGCCTCGTTCGTGCCTCGTGAATACCAGTAAACTCATTATATTTAGGGCGGAAAAAAGCGACTCTTTCGGGTGAAGGAGGGGGTGGTTGTGGTGGGGGGCGCGAGCGGGTAGACGCAAAGTTCAATGTACGGCTCAACGCTTCGTTTAAGTGTCTATTGCACGGTACAACGCATGCTGGTGCATTCGGGTGCTGTGAGAGGAAAAGGCATGTGATCTATAGAGGTATAAAAGCGCTGAGCGTGTGAAGAGGAGCTCCGAGAGGCAGCATAGAAGCGTGTGCTGTCGGGTGTTTGGTGTGTGTGTGACCCTGTGTGATGTAGTGTGTGTGTGCTGTGGTGTGTGTGTCTGTGCTGTGGTGTGTGTGCCTTGCTGCATGTGGGTGTGTCCTTTGCATGCTGTCATCGTCGCGGCACGGCCAGGTGTGTGTGCACCGTCTCGTGTGCGTCTCGTGTGCGTTCGTGGTGGGTTGCGCCTGCTGTAGGCAAGGGTGGTCGATATTCGGCGGCACGGATGCCGGCGCGAGGGCAGGAGAATGTTGGTTCTAGACAGTGTGCCCGACAAGTAAGCAAATGGGATGATGTTGTCGCACTCCGTGAAAAGAGAGGAACTCGGCGCGCGATCGGCGGTAGGATACATTTTGTGCACAAAAGGCTATGCAAAACATCTGTTAGCCTTAAGCTGTAGCAATCTTGTACTTCACATGTCGGATTCACGCTAGCAGACAATACATATTAAACTACTGCTAAACATAGTACCGTTAACAGGCTAACTCCTTCACATCGCGAGCGTACGTTATTAATAACTTTGTTCTATTAGTTAATATTACGTTGGATATGTATTGTCTTGCATGTTTGTGATGCTACGATATGTCTTACCGCGCGGACATAACGACAAAATGTGTACGGGATCGTCTGGCCTTGGAAAACAATTTAGTAGGTCTAAGACTTTTAAAACATAGACAAGAAATCTTGAAACAAAACTTCTGTTTATCTGTACAACCGTATATAATTTTTCTGAACAGTGAATGAATCGCGGTTGAATACGCAAAGATGATTTTAGACTTATAATAGACCCCTTGGACTCGTGTCATAGTGCGCGAGGCAAACTGCGGTGGCGAGCTGCCAAAACTGGACCGAGCAGATTTCCTTGGTAGTGGGTTGTTTTCTACTGATGTTGGGATTTAAACATCATTGCATTGTTGATATGACAATACAGAGGCACTGCGTTCTTCTTTCTCTCAAGACTTTCTTTGTGGAATACAACGGGCCATGTAGTTTCTAGAGAACTTTGCGTTTGCTGTACTGGAAGAGTACTGGGCCAGCGAATGGACATTCCTGAGCGTATACTACGGCGCCACGCCTACGCTCTATATATCTCTCACGCACGCACGCACGCAACGCACACGCACCGCACGCGCACGCACGCACGCAGCGCACGGCACACGCACACGCACACCCGCACACGCACGCACAGCCACCACGTGGGGGCCCCCGGGGCGCGCACACACGCACACGCACACACACTCACGCAACACGCACACGCACACGCACACGCACGAGCGCACAACGCACACGCCACACGCACACGCATACACACACTACAAACACACACACATACACAAAACACACGACACCGCTGCGCTCTTTCTCTCTCTCGTCTCTCTTCCCTCACACACACACACACATACGCACTACGCTGCGCGCGGGCGCACACCACACAGACACTCACTTGCCCCGCGTGCGCTCTTTCTCTCTCCTCTCGCTCCCTGCTCCTCTCTCTCTCTCTCTCTCTCTCTCTCTCTCTCTGCTCTCTCACAACATAATACGCACACATTAGGCGCGCGCTTCGGAGCGGCACACACACACAACACACACAAACACATTACAGACACACGCTGCGCGCTCTTTCTTCGCTCTCTCTCTCTCTCTTGCCCCCTCTCTTCTCTGCTGCCTCTCTCTCTCCGCTTCGTCACACACACACACACACACACACACAACAACACACACACACACACAACACACACACAATACACCAATGTCCTGTTCGCTCGCGAAAATTCTACACACGCGTTCAGCGCGTAACGGTTTTTTTTCCGATAAGGAAAGATTGTATTTAACGGTCAAACCAGCGAGCAGAGTTATTTCCACAGGCAGCAGCAAAACAATTGGCCCGTCACCGCCCCGCTCGCTACATTATACGGGTTCTCAGCAGGACGAAGCTCTATTGCGTATAGCGGGGGGGGGCGTTCAGCGTTGGGCGGTCAGTAGAGCAGTGGACGATGATGATGACGATGACGATGACGCGATGACGATGACGATGACGATTAGGCCGGGACTGCGCGTGAAAATTATGGTTTTCTTGTAGGCGGATGCTGTGGACTAATTACGCTATCGTAACGATAGTTGAATCCGTTGGTACATATCGAATGCTTTTAGTATATAGGCCACGTCTCTAAATATTGCCCCACGTAGCGGGTTTTTGACGACGCGATGACCCGATACCAAACGAATATGCACAACACACCCAAGATTTTCGATGTCTCTTGATGTAACTAATCAATCGAACATTATAGAGTCTCGGTGGACAAACCATGCGCTGAAGGGATCAGCAGCGCAGTCGGCCGACGGCCCATTCTTCCCTCGTTGACGATGACTAATTCTGTGTTCATATAGGGAGGACGCGCATTTGATAGGGGATTTTGGCCGGTATGCCGGATTTTAAACGACGTTGGCCAGCATTTTTTAGTTGTTTTGCTTTCCGTTCGAAGCGCTGTTTTTAAGTTTTTACTTTTTCAACCGTATGTCGAAGTATTTTTCTATATTTTGTGTACTTCGTGAGTAACCCCGATACCCGTTGCCTAATTAAACGGAATTCGGAAATTAGTATAAAAATGCCCGTGCGCGCCCGACGAAAGCGACGGTCATATTGCCGTCAGCCTTCCGTTGACCCACCCACAACCCCGGGCCCGCCAGAAAGGCCCCGTGGAGAGCGAGAGAGAGAGAGCGAGAGAGAGAGAGAATACCGTAACACCAAACTCAGTCTGGATAAATACACATTTTTATTACAAGCAGCCTTGCGGATGCGAGAAGTTATTCGTATTAGATTTAATACATAATTGCATTTTGGCTCACCACACGACCTCAGTAAACATGTCAACAATATCTAGCATCAGTCTATATCACGGTCGATCGAACGTACAGCTCTCGAATATTACCAGCGCTATTTTAATATTCGATATAGGTGTTGAACAACAGTAGAGGGCGTCCATAGGCTGCAGGCCTGAATAAGCATCGAACAAAAATTAATTAAAAATACTCACAGTCACACTGTTACTGCGCTTACACAACATACACTTTATTCATGTTAAATAACTACAGATTCATGCTCTATGCTCCGTTCGAAACTTTTGCCAGCTCTATGATGCGAATTTCTGCAAAGTTGTCTGAACACATTTCAAAGACACACATGACCAACCGCTCGCTGCGGCTACGCCACCTGACGGAATGTCACGAATACACAACAGACCAATTTTACTTCCACGAGGCATCTAACTTGCGTGCATAATGCAAATTATTGCACTCTAGTGCCGAATTTCTGCGAAAAAATGCCCAAAAAGGCCTTTTCTAGAAACAAAATAGGCTTACTGGTATACGCCTCCTATATACCAAGAGGGAACCCTCGGACCATTCAACAGAATAACTTAGCGCCATCTGTTATTAGATGAGAGAAACACATATGTCATCATCATAGAATGTTTTGATGCAACCCGCGTATGTAATCGCATAATCCTTTAGAGCAATCTTCACGCTTCATATGCTACCAAAACGCCACAAACGCCTAAAGGGTGTTAGTGTAGCTTTATTTATACGAACATGAGCTTATAGTATAACACTTATATACAAAATTACCGGTAATCGTTCTAGTTATATTGAAGAAACTAAGTTAAAAAATACACGAGAAAAGCACTGAGCGTCTTTAAATGTGATGATGGCATTTATGATGCAATACTTTATAGCACCATGTATATTAGAAAAATTAATTAATTTTAATTCGCATATCATTAAGTTATTTATATGCTTTATAAATATTGCAATTGTTTTCTCTTAACTTATATTCTATATTCTTAGTATTTTATAGGCCATACCATGACTGTACACGTAGAAATATATATATATATTTACTTTTTATAAATCAGACCGCACATATTATGTCTGCGATAGTTTTCTATTTCCTCAATATGTTTACAAAAACATCATATAATTACAGACACGCGAATATACTGCCACGCACGCACACATGCACGCGCGCACAAGTACACGCGGGCACACAGGCACGCGCGCACACGTAGGGCCTATACATGCACGCATACATGCACGCACGCGCATGTTCCGGCATCCGTATATATGCCATTTTCATCCGGAACACCATCGTCGGCATCACCGTAACCCACCGCCTGCTAAATTTAGCTACGTATATTTTTGATCGTCTCCACTAGAGGGCATCGTCTCCGCACTGCTACGAGCCAAGCTATGAGTCGCTCACGAATGACTCTGGCCGCTGGTGGCGTTGCGTATGCTATACTTTACGTTCATATTACCCATCGTGCCTGCGCGTACGGCGTCAGCATGTAGCGGAACCGTCGGAACATTCCACGGCCGGAAGTAACTGCTTGCATCGTGACGACGTCCACCGATCACAGGCGTCGATATGGTTGAGCAAAGGTCCAGACCGTTGACGGGAGGGCTCGGCTGGTATTGGTATTTCTTCTGAGCCATTATGTGCAGTTTGATGCAGGTGATGGCGATGATGACGATGGTGGCGACAAGGATGGCTGCAAAATGACGGACGGTAATATTCACTAACCGATGATAATATAGAATAGAATTATAAACACGGACACACGATAGCTTCCTCTTCTTCTTCTTCTTCTTCTTCTTCTTCTTCTTCTTCTTCTTCTTCTTCTTTATCTCGGGTCACTACACTACACTCGACCTAGCCACTGCCGCACACAGGACCTTGCACGGTGGTTGAAAGCCTCAAGGTTTCTAGGTCTACAGAGCTCTGTTAACGCTATAACCGCATATTCCCAACTCTTTCGCGTGACTCTAACGAGGTTTCTATCTCTTTCGTGGACATACTACCATTCTCGCGCTGTACACTGACGTCACGCTTAGCACACGTTTAATGAGCAGAATCTTTGCATGCCGAACCTAATATGTATGTCTGCATGCTCGTCCATACCTACTAACGCCATCTGTCGTTTAGAAAAAGTACCAGTCGAAATTGATAACCTATATCGACAGGGTACATACTGGAGTATGCATCAACCTTTTTCTGGACGCTTAGTTTAATATTCAAGCTATAGCTTAATCAGAAGATCTCTCATGTATGGAATGCATGGCGGCATCAGCAGGAAAATTGCCGCGGATTTAGAGGCGCCTGGCTATCGAGGAGAAAACGCGCGTGTTATTATAATGGCTTCCCTGCTCGAGAATCAAACTCGATTATAACGCACTAAAGCCGCAAAGCAAAATGCCGGAAGATTTTTATAACCAGAACAAGCATCATCGCATGTTTCATTCATATCTCATTCTCTCCCTCTCTCTCTCTCTCTCTCTCTCTCTCTCTCTCGCGCGCGCTCTCTCTCTCTCTCCCGTGTTGTACTGGAGACCGGGGTCGTGTACGCACCTGCTAGCACGAGTATAACGATGACGAATACTTCAGTGTCGACGCAGGACGACGTGGGAAGAGCACTAGCCTCAGCTTCCAGCATGGCGCTCTTTAACCCTCCATCGGTCGGGTAGTCTGCAATGGGTTGCAATAATTAAAGGTTGGGGTAATAATTGTCGTATGTTTGCCAAGCGTGCGAGCGTGCGTATGTGCGTGCGTGCGTGTGTGCGTGCGTGCGTGCGTGCGTGCGTTTGTGTGTGTGTGTATATGTATATATAATATGTATGTATGACAGTTGTATATATATAAATATATATTATTATCGTATATATATATTATATTTATTTACATATTTATATTTTTATATATACATATCTATATATAGATATATATTTTATATTTATATAAACATATAGGCATGTGAATGAGCAGTAACTTCCGTATTTTACACGCAGGTGGGATGCAAGCGAACATTTCCTACCGTCATCTCCTGGCAGTTTCATCCGTATTCCAGAATAGAGATTCAGCTGCTCCTGAACTCCATCTTCTTCCTCAGCGTCTTCCTCCTCCTCCTCCTTATCCTTCCAGTAATTTACTAGGTAGTCTGCATCCGCCGCACCCCCCTCGCTCGTTCCCTCTTCTCCCGGTAGGCTCTGATCAAAGGACGTCTCGGTGTCTGACGTCACATCCGGGTAGTATCCCTCGGGAAGCGACTCTTCGAAGTCGGTGGTGAGGATGTTGGGACGCGGCCGGGCGACCCCGCCATCTTTATCTCGACTTAATGCTCGCCTCTGCTGATTCTCTACAGGTCTTGCTTCTGTACAGTCCCTCTGTTCAACACGAGTAAGGGTATCAATATTATATATATATATATATATATATATATGGTTGCAATAACCATAAATGTTTTTGAACGGAATTTAATTCCAGTCGTCGTATGCAGGAGCCGACATTCCGCATTTGTTCGTGTAAACGGATAGAATTGACACACAGACAGACAGACACACACGCGCGCACGTGCGCGTACGCACACACACATATTGTATTTACGGACCAGCGTGCAGTTATTTCCACGGCAGCAGCAACAATGCCAAGTCACCGCCGCTCCGCTACATATACGGTCTCAGCAGACGAGCACTTTGGTTAGCGTCAGCGTGGCGGCAGTGACGATGATGATGACGATGACGATGACGATGACGATAGCCGACCTCGCGAAAATATAGTTTCTGTAGGCGGATCTGTGGATAATTAGCTATCGTAACGATAGTGAATCCGTGGTACATATCGAAGCTTAGTATATAGGCACGTCTCTAAATATTTGCCCACGTAGCGGTGACGACGATGACGATACCAACGAATATGCACACACACCCAAGATTTCGATTCTCTTGATGTAACTAATTCAATCGACATATAGAGTCTCAGTGGACAAACATGGCTGATCAGCAGCCGCAGCGCCGATGACGTTGACGATGACTAATTCTGTGTTCATATAAGGAGGGCGCATTTGAGGGGATTTTGCCGATGCGGGATTTTAACGACGTTGGCAGCATTTCAGTGTGCTTTCGTCAAAGCGCGTTTAAGTTTTACTTTTTCAACGTGTCGAGTATTTTCTATATTTTGTGTACTTGTGAGTAACCCGATACCCGTGCTATTAACGAATTCGGATAAAATGCCCGTTGTGCGCGTACCAACGTCATATTGCCGTCAGCCCTTCGTTGACCCCCACCCACAACCCCGCCCGCTAGAAAACCCCCGCCTACCCACGCCCACTCGCTCGCTATCCCACCTACAACCTCGCCTACCCTCCCGCTCGCCCACCCCCGCTCACCACCGCTACCTCTCCTGCCGCTGCCTGCCCCCGTCATGCAACACCACGTTTATCAACTTCTTCGCGTCTTGAATTTTCTGGTCAAACGCCAGAACTTTGCAGCATTATACGATGAGCGCAAAAACTTGCTAGACAAAAAAGCGCCGAACATCGATGTTGACACGAGCAGAATTCGGCGCAACAGTAGCAGTAGCGTCCGCCGTGGCGGTGAGAGAACGAGCGAGCTACCAGATACATGCGGCAGTACAGCGTAATCAGGGCCGTAGGCTGAGCCAATTCCGGGGAGGGGGGGCAAAATTTCATGACAACTGTGTAATGATGAGCGACGGGCGCAGCTCTTGATCGACGTCCATAGTGTGGTAGGAGTGGGTCTGAGACAAGGCTTTCATTTACGATTATTAG
>NW_014577102.1:254641-256160 GCF_000485595.1 Priapulus caudatus | reverse complement strand
CACACACACACACACACACACACACACACACACACACTATACTCACCGGCTTACACTCGTGCTTGCACACGTTCACTGCGCACTCGTAGTAAGACTGTTCACGATCGGGAAACTTAAACGCCTCGAA
The DNA here is from genome assembly GCF_000485595.1 of Priapulus caudatus. NCBI lineage: Eukaryota > Metazoa > Priapulida > Priapulimorpha > Priapulimorphida > Priapulidae > Priapulus > Priapulus caudatus. The sequence continues at coordinate 256,033 of NW_014577102.1, read as the reverse complement.
GACGCTGAACATGTATATGACGTCACCGTAGCGATGCTTGCGTACGTCGCCGACGCGTCTGTATACGGGACAGCCGCGTGCATCTAGCAGCTCAATCTTCCTGTAGCCGCTCCCGTCATGCGCATAGCACGTACCCATACCCAGGTCCCAGTATCCTGCAAGCAACGACACCCGAAAAATCATGACGTAGTTCGTTGGTGACGTCACACGTGAGGTGAAGGTGGGCTATGATGAGAATGAAACGTCGATGCCGTAGATTGCATATTAGTGTATAAATTGATGGTATTATATATAGATTATAACTTTATAAAATCAAGAATTTGCTCGGCTAGTCATTGAAGCTTTGCATTAACATTGTCTAGACTCCGTTCACGGATATTTGTTTATTATTAATATTGATGCCTTTTGTATATCGTACGATAAATGATTGCCTCCTTATACATACTCAGCGTTAGCTGGTGTCACTGCGTTTAATTACACAGGTACCTGACCTGCGCGACCAGCACGTATAGATATGGTGGTAGAGTTAGGTAGAGAGCAGTGTTGGCTGGTCGTGGTGAATGGTAGTGAATACTAGTAGAACTAGACAGAGGGCACTCACGTAGAGTGCATACCTCCGCCAGCATATAACATGTATGTGTATAACAGCTGGCTCGCTGCTGGCTGCTGCTGACTTGACGCCCTAAGGCGAACTGCTGCTGACTGGACGCCCTAAGGCGAGCTGCTGCTGACTGGACGCCCTAAGGCGAGCTGCTGCTGACTGGACGCCCTAAGGCGAGCTGCTGCTGACTCGACGCCCTAAGGCGAGCTGCTGCTGAATCGATCGCGCGAACACTTGTGGCTACACACACACACGAACACACACACGAACACACACACGAACACACACACGAAACCGATTACATTACCTCCTTGGCGGAGGTAAAAAACTACTATGATACTACAGTAGGGACGTATAGAGTCGGGGAGATCTAGAGCAGTGCTGGCTGGTACCTGACCTGACCTACTGCATACTATGACATATAAAGATGGTGGTACGTAGAATGGGGAAGAGAGCAGTGAACGGTAGTGAATAATATTAGAAGAAACCTACTAGAGTACTAAAGTATGGACGTATAGAGTTGTGGAGAGATCTAGAGCAGCAGTTATGTCTGGTAGTGTAGACTTACCATCGTCCTCGTAGTAGAGTATGAGAGTAGAGTTCTGTCCGACCAGCAGTCTGTCTGCAGCCGTAGCGAACAGGTCCGTACCTTGCACCACCTTCATAGACACTATCGGCAAATCTGGCTTCTTTTCATCAACAGATGGCTCTGTGGTCGTTTGCTTGGGACTGTAATAAATGATGGGACGGTACTCGTCTAATTTGCTCGCACAGGCGGCGGATGTTACGTT
>NW_014577102.1:253564-254498 GCF_000485595.1 Priapulus caudatus | reverse complement strand
AGCATATATAAGCATAGGAAGTCTATATACCTGATAGATATCCGCGTGCTGACATTTCCAGACAACTTGTCTTTCCTCTGTGCAGGTCCGGAATACGTCCGTCCTTCTCCAATCTGGCTGCCTGTGTTCACATTCTATAAACGGGAAAAGGGAGTAAGACATAGAGAGGGGGAGAGAGAGGGGAGAGAGAGAGGGAGAGAGAGAGAAAGAGAGAGAGAGAGAAAGAGAGAGGGGGCGGGAGAAAGAGAAGGAGGTTTTAACGACAGTAGCAGGAACCCGAGCGTTTTTGCATGTAGTGTGAAAAACACGCGCGGAAAACAAATACAACGTGTCGTTTGATGACCGCAGTGATGCCATCTCACACTGGCTCATCTTCCGTGTTTGTACATGCGCACTAGCCACCGCGTATACATATCAGACAGACTTTAACACAGCACTGAATTGCTGACACCGTCACCGTACATAAACCGTAATCGGAAAATCGGAAAAGTACCCTGCTCAGTAAACGCAAGTTAATTCATTATTATAAATGACAACAAAATAAGTAGAAATTAAATCGGCTTATAGTACAGCTCACCTGACTAACGGCGCCGATTTGATTGGGTTTGTAATTAACATTGTGTATTAAATTACTCCCACCATAACCATACGTAAACCGTAAGTATCCCCTCCAGTAAACGCAAGTTAATTATTATTATGAATAACAATACAATAAGTAAGAATTGCTCACCTGTTTAAAGGAGACAATTTGATTGGGTTTATCGAGCTTGCAGCTGACAGGATAAGCGCGATCTGTTCCCGTGAGAATGTTACCGGGCCGTGACGGCATCACGACAATGGCATTCTTAAACGTGTAGAAGTTCTCGCCAGGTTGCTGTATATGAAAATATTATATCTATCATATCAGAAGAGAATAAAAACTTGTTTTATTGAT
>NW_014577102.1:249156-252851 GCF_000485595.1 Priapulus caudatus | reverse complement strand
AGATAGATAGATAGATAGATAAATAGATAGATAGATAGATAGATAGATATATAGATAGATAGATAGATAGATAAATAGATAGATAGATAGATAGATAAATAGATAGATAGATAGATAGATAGATAGATAGATAGATAGATAGATAGATAGATAGATAGATAGATAGATAGATAGATAGACGTGAGAATCAACGAGGGTAATTAACGAGAGAAACATCTCCCCTTGATCTTCCCCGGCCATGCGACACACCGCTACACGCATAATTAATTAACATAATTAACTGATAATCGAATTACATTCGCATAATTTATTTTCGGATGAAATTATGCAGCGAAAATTCTTTCTTTTGGCAAATAACAATGGGCTTGATGAGGCACGGTAATTTAATCGTGATGATGTTAATTTCACAAGGCAATGTTACTGCGGGTGGCATTTCAATTAAACACGTTTTACATCCGCCGAGCGGGGTTATCGCTATTAATAATACCTGATAATTATACTAAATAGCATCAATTGCTCCCGAATCGTAGACATGACTTTTACTCACTACGTTAGAGTATATATATATATATATATATACGCACTAGCTTGTCTCATTTGCATGCAGCATTTAAGGACACAAACGTACGATTCCTGCGTATTTACTTGCGGATAAAACATAGCTAACAGATTCCCACGCGCTCGCGCTCAATCGTATTGCAATTGAAGTTGTTAACCTTCTATCGCCGTTAAATGAAGAGCCCTTAAATAATATAATTATTTTACAGGTAACTTGATTGATTAACTTACTCAACCGTGCGATTCAAACTACCTGCTAACGTTTCGCGTCCTAACAGATCGAGGCTTTTCTTCGAAACTGACTCAATATATTCTACGTTTAGCACGCCCTCTGTAACTAAACGTCTTAAACGCGGAATGTTTGCGCTTGTAAAGTTCATTCGTCGGCCGCACGCGGGCGTTTCCCATCTGTATCCTCATTCAGGTATCAGTAAACTACGCTATATATAGCGAGTCTGCGCTAACCACGCGCTATCCGATGCGTACGGTTAGTTATGTAAACCGACAACGGATACTCTGTGTGTTTTTACGCTGCGATAATCTACACAAACAGAGGAAGCACTTCACAAGCTGATCATAAACTGCGGCGGAGAAGGGGGGGGGGTTTCTACGATGATGTGAAATAGCCATGGCTGCATATTGACTGGGGTGCAAGGCTACATTAGCAAATCTCGTGAGGAGATTTCTGGGGAGTATACGCATGTTGGCTTGGTTAGTCTGCTAAAAAAAATAGGACTAACGAAAAAATAACGAAATATTATTAGTAATAGTAATAATAATAATAATTATTAATTTTACTATTAGCATAATTAAGAATAACAAAATAGCAGAATAAAAAACGGAATGAAGGTAAAATCCACGTTAGCTATTGAAATCAAATACCGACCCCGAATAAATTAAATCCCAACTGCAAAACAAAAACAAAACTAAAGATAAATAATAAATAAACTATGCTTAAAAAGTACTAAACCTATATAGTTCATAATAAACTATAACTTAAAATAAAATAAATAATAATAATAAATTATGCCCTTAGAAGCTGGCATCACATACCGGTCGCTCGGACAACGTTCCGCAGGCTGTGAACGGGATCTGTATGAACGCCTCGGCAACGTTGTTGAAGTTCCACGTGCATGGGGCGATGCTGTGGTAACCGTTCGCGTAGATTCTTCCGCGGAAAGGTTGGTTGAACACGACTGTTACACGTAACTCGCTCCTATTGTGATCACAGTCCGACACCACGTCTGTCAAATGACAAAGACACCCGTGAAATCCTCCCCACAACGATCGTTAACATCGTTAAAATATCAGCTGCATATACTTTCTCTATGTGATCGATTCGAAAATCCTCTTCGTTAATTATACTAATTACATAATATAATTAAAACGACTCTTACTCTCTAATTCAACATCTTAAGACATCTCTCTTCGCCAAAATTTTTAGAACAATCACGTTTTGGTCTTTCTTTGATTCACGTAGTGATCAACTAGTGCCATGGAGCAAACTGCTCTAACGTTAATAATTTTCTTAATTCTAATCAGTACAAGGATATCTTATATGTGTCTGATTAGTAAGGGCCGACGTGTTATGGAGAAAACTAATTAAGGACGGTAACCATCATGTTTCCGTCTTTCTTTTATTAACTAATTAATCTACTAGTTCCATGGAGCAAACTGCTAATATTTGCATAATTACAAGAGCTTATAATACCTTATAAGCTTATAATATTATAATATTAATATAATAATTTAATATTTATAATATATTAATATAATAATTATAAACTTAAAAGCGTATAATAAGGTATTATAAGCTCTTGATAATTACTATAAAAATCGACAGAAATAACTTATATTATAGGAAGAACTACGAAGAGAATTGTGGAATTAGGAGAATTGCGGAGATGACTTACTGAGAACGGTGTCGCTGCTGGCAGTTAGTTGTCCTCTATTGCCGAGTATGTTAGCTTCTAGCGGGTGAGCCAGGTCTCTCTTCCTATACAGCGACAAAGATACTCTCTCCTTACAAACAACTAGTAGTACGAACAAGTGGTATGTGAAGATTTAATAGCACAAGTGGTATGGGAGCAGCACAGAATTAAGCTATCATTGTTATGCTCTGTAGGATTAAATATCATTACATTTGTTCACTTAGCTTTTAATACAAACAGATACCGCGGTGTAATAATAATAATAATAATAATAATAATAATAATAACAATAATAATAATAATAATAATAATAATAATAATAATAATAAAATAATAATAATAATAATAATAATAATAATAATAATAATAATAATAATAATAAAATAATAATAATAATACTAATAATAATAATAATAATAATAATAATAATAATAATAATAATAATAATAATAAAGTATAACATTAAATAGGTTATAGTAAAAAATATATCGTGGTAAACATAAAACTTAGAAGTATAAATGATTAATAAAAACTTCGACAATAAAATTAAACAAATGCCGGTGTAAATAACGACATAAACCTCGTGAATAATGTCAAACTAAGAGGCATTATATGTTTACGTAAATAATCTATAACGTAAGTCATATGCAAACGGATGAAAACCTTATGTGCGAACATCAACGGATAGTATTATAACAAATGTTTACGCCATTTGAATTGTAGAATCCGTGGAGATTTCCACGCGTCAACAAGCACGAAACCAGAGCAGTGGCATGACGTTACCTGGGAAATGCGAGGAAGTTGACGATGGGGTAAGGTACGGTGTTAGTAACCATACATTCCACCTCGTATATCACAGCTTCCCGGCCTCCCTGCTGCACTTCTATAGTATTGCCGAAAGACTCGCTACCACGCGATAATTGGTTATTCTGAAAGAAAGATGAGATACCAATCAAACATGGATGCTAACCCGAGTAGGTGTGGGAGATACACACGCTCACACGTACGCGCGCAAAGATATATATATATACATCAAGGTATCATAAGAAATTCATTATTTAATCACACACACACGTACGCACACATAGGTAAACACAGCCGCACGCACGCGCGCACGCACGCACACGCACATGCAGACGCACACGCACATGCACACGCACACGCACAGCACACGCACACGCACACGCACACGCACACGCACACGCA
>NW_014577102.1:236435-247418 GCF_000485595.1 Priapulus caudatus | reverse complement strand
TGTTGCGGCAAGTTCGGTTGCTGCTGTTGCTGTCGCTGCTGTTGCTGTCGCTGCTGTTGCTGCCACTGCTGTCGCTGCTGCTGCTGCCGCTGCTGACGTTGCTGCTGTTGTTGTTGTCGTTGCTGCTGTCCTGATTGTTGCTGGAACTCGTTCCGGTTATACAACTGGCCGCCTCGCCGCGGATCAACTCCCGTCTGTTGGCTTCTCCCCTGTGGACCGCGTCTCGGGTATTCGTAGTCTGCCTGACCGCCTGCATGCGGATCCAACACCTCTCTCGAGTAACCGTCGGAGAATCCACCCTGGCCTTCGTACTCATAGGGACGCTGAGGTGGGTCGGTGATGTGAGTGTTATCGACGTGGGGCGGGGAGCTGGGGATGCTGCTTCCTACCACGGCAACGCCCGGACCTAACACGTGATCCTGCTGCATGGTGACCTGCGCCATGACCTGCGCAGAAGAGACGTCCATAAAATATGCAGCTGCCAACGACGGCAATAACACTAACATAGTACAGCAGTTTTTATCTCAATAAATGTAAGTGCTGGATGTAAGTATGTAGCGAGCTAGAGATGTAGAGGCGTTTCAAGAGATAGAGTAGCACGGCTTTTCCAATAAACATAAGTACTATATTGTATATATAATGTATATATAATGTAATGTATATGTAATTATTATAATATAATGATTATATCGTTTATTGGGTGCGAAATTAAAGAAAGTTAATTCTAAGAGGAACTTCAGAATAATTTGAAGAACATTAAAGTCGACTAGATAAGTAATGAGTATGTGAGTAATTTTAAGCATCTTACCGACAGCGATAGCACTAAAACAATCCACGACATGATGACGTCACTAGTAAAAGTTGTTTTAATAGAATTCGGTAGGGTCTGCAAAAAAAATCAACGCATGAAATATCTAACGTAATTTGCGGGAACCGTAGAGAAATATATTCTACATTACGTAATATGATATTATAATATATTTATTTGTTCAGCCGGAGAAAATGCAACGGATTCTCAGACTTCTCAACGGTATATTAAACTTAAACGTTTAATTTTAAATATTAAATTTCTCGCACCATCCTTAATTTATCCATAAATATCATTAAGTACATTCGCAAACACTAAAACCTTTTTTACGCATTTTTATGCATGCGCAACGCGAATCTTAACCGTTTCCCTGGCAACAAGCCAGTACATGTAGTGTAAGATTACGTCCACAGTCACGCCCGCCTGATGTATTATAGATTTATAGTCATGCTATTAGAAAGAATTGTCGACTCATAGCGATGGCTTACGAATTCTCTATATAACTTCACGCATGTTCTACCTAAGAATGTCACAGAATAGCTTTTCCGATGCTAGTTTCATCCTAACCTAAGGTAGCAGCTAATGTGACAGTATGTACACACTATGGGGACAGAAGGGGGTCACTGTAGACAACGACACGAATGCGATGACACTCATAACGAAAGCGACCTGCGACATCAGCGACAAAATTTACGACGACGACAATGACAACGACGATGACGATGACGGCTACGACTATGACGTCGGCGACGATGACGAGAACAACAACAGCAATCGCAAACAAATACGATATGAGGCCTACAGCTGCGCGTTACAAGCATGCATAACTCGAACCACCGAGATACCTCAAGCCGGAATTTCTCGAAGTTCACCATGTAATAACTGATTTGGCAGGCGAGAGTTTACGCGAAAGTAACCAGTTGTGCGCTAGCACGCGAGATCTCTACCTCGATCCCTCCAGGGTCTCTCATAGAACATAGAACTAGTTTCTCAGTGGGCGTGCGACCCAGTGACTGAGGGTCCCCACCCTGATGATCTCATCTATCTTCATGTTAAATGAATGTTGCAAGAATTGCAGCGAGCGATGTTATTATTGAGTATTAAAGGCTGCCCGTACGTGCTGTATGTTTCGGACAGGCATGAACTTGAACAGGGCTACTGCTGAACAGAACCGCCCACGTGCACAACTTTGCGCACACTTGAGATTTCTTAGCCTGTGGACAGGGGGACCATATCGCCACTAGTGAGTGCACGCAGAAGACAGACTCAGCTGGATAAAAGTGTGTATAGATATAGCGTGATATGAAATGCGTTTAATTCGACTGCATGTTACACATGTTTACAAACATGAAACGCAACGTAAATGTGTAGAGAATGTTCAAGAACCAGAATAGCCTATTATTATTATGCATGCGTTGTACACACGTGTACGGGTGGGTCACGCTCACACGTGCGCATACAGACGCACGCACACCCATTCGCGCGCGCTGACACCAACACGTGCAGGCACGTACATACACGCAAACACACGTGAACACCTGGGCTACATGCGCATGCACGTACACACATGTGATTACATATAGCTACATACATGCGCAGGGACGCACACACATGTGATTACATATAGCTACATACATGCGCAGGCACGCACATACACGTGAACACACGTAGCTACATTAGCAAGCACGCAGACACACGCCGACACACGCAGGCTCACACACATGCATGCAATGCTGCTACAAGTAGCAATGTTTTTATTCAGCTTTTTCACGGAAATCTAGACTCACTACGATTTCATTCGGCGGAATATTCATGGACTGGCTTTTATCTAAAACCTGTTGTACACAGATCTTGAAATATGTTAGTAGATTTGCATTACAATATTAGCAGTAGTTTTAATTCATGATATATATCAACGCAATTAAACTGTTAGAGACATTTTTGAAAACTGTTCAACCCGTATTTTTTCAATTTGAGTCATTATAGCTTTATCCTGTCACCAGGTGGCAGCATGGGTCAAGAGCAGAAATGATATTTGTACACAGCTTAAACGTAAATCCAAAGCATCACCTTTACTCGAGAAATTCTGGTTGCTTAGGTGAAATTTCGTAGCCTGCGGTCAGTAAACCGCATCGCCATTAGTCCTCGTAGAAGACCGAGACTACTGGAAGCCAACGTATGTAAATCTGCTAGCAATTTTACTGCGTATGTTAGCAAACTTTAACCCCAACGAGAAAGTGTGGAGAATGTATATAATAACACAGAATCGCCGAGCGTGATGCATGCGTTATACACATGTGCATGTGTGCTCGCTAGCACACGCTCATACGCACGAACGCAAGCATGCATCCACACGCGCGTTCACACCAACATTCACACGCGCACGGCGACACACATACGTTCAAACAAGCACACGCACACAAGCACATGCATGTACGTATGTACGCGCGCAGACGCACGCAGAGGTACTCACACACACTCCTGCACGCACGCACATGCATGTACGCAGTCACGCGTGTACATACACACACATTGCCTGCCCTTATATAATGAGAATTGTTGCTGAAACATGAAATACTGGCGACCAGGGACAGGCGGCAGGGAAGGTAGTTGAGTGGGCGAGGAAGAAGAAGCATGCTGAGCGAGGGGCAAGCGAGGCGAAGGGGAAGGACGGTAGCGAATGAAGTAGGGATTTGCACCCTACAGGCTAGGGCGCTCTCCTAATTATAAACACTGGTCTACTGATAATAATTTATTACATAACTCTATGCTGAGATACCCCCTAACCATATTGAATGCATATTTATCACAAAATATAACTCCTCTGGTGAGATATTGCGCATGCGCTAACACACTAACGTAGACAGATTTGTGTACTAATTGGTATATGCAGCGGGGACCTTACATGCAAGGTCTTCTTCCTATTTCTCAAGTGAGGTGTACTGATAGAATTTTAGCATGTAAATCTATGCTAAGATAACTCTTCTTCATATTAAATGCATAATCTTTGCAAAATATTGTACTTCTTGGGAGATATTGCGCATGTGCGAGCAACGTTTCAGGCGTACAGTGTCCACTAAATAAAACTGCATTATATAGCTTTCTGAGGGAGAGAGGGGTGGAAGACTAAAGACAGGTGGCATGCAGGGAAGATAGCTGAAGGCGGTAAAAGAAGAAGGTAGCTGAACGAGGGACAATATATGTGCAAGGTGCAGGGCGGGAGTGAATGAAGTAGGGATTTGCACCCTACAGGCTAGGGAGGTCGTCTTCATATTTCTTAAGAGCGGTCTACTGATCGAATTTTATCATATAAATCTGTGCTAGGATAACTCCTCTTCTTTTTAACTGCATAATTCTTGCAAAATATTTTTTTTCTCGGGAGATATTGCGCATGCGCGAGCCACGTTTAGGCGTGCAGTGCGGACTGAGGTAAACTGGATTATATAGCTTACTGATGGAGAAAAGGGGTGGAAGACTGAGGACAGGCGACAGGGAAGATAGCTGAAGGCAGTAAAAGAAAAAGGCGGCTGAGCGAGGGGCAATATAACATGCAATGTGAGAGACGGGAACGCGTGAAGTAGAGGTTTTACACCGTACAGGCTAGGGCGCTCTCATAACCATGAACACAGGTCTACTGATAAAAATTTATTACATAAATCTATGCTGAGATACCTCTTAACCATATTGAATGCATATTCATCACAAAAATATAACGCCTCTCATGAGATATTGCGCATGCGCTAACACACTAACGTAGCCAGTTTGTGTACTGATTGGTATATGCAGCGGGGACCTTACATGCAAGTTCTTCTTCCTATTTCTTAAGTGAGGTGTACTGATGGAATTTTAGCATGTAAATATATGCTAAGATAACTCTTCTTCATATTAAATGCATAATCTTTGCAAAATATTATACTTCTTGGGAGATATTGCGCACGCGCGATCACCGTTTCAGGCGTGCAGTTCGGTCTGAAGAAAACTGCATAATATAGCTTGCTAAGGGGGGAGGGGTGGGAGACCAAAGACAGGCGGCCAGGAACATAGCTGAGTGAGCAGTGGATGAAGAAGCAAGTTGTTTGTATGATCTGTATAGTTTCGACAACTGGTCAAGCTGGTTTAATAATATAGCTTTACCCTGTCACCAGGTGGCAGCAGGTGTCAACAGCAGGAATATTGTGTGGACGCGGTATGTTTGTATGCGGCTTAAACATAAATAAAAAAATTCGTTACTTGTGCTATTATTGTTGCTGGTGAGGTGAGATTTCTTAGCCTGTGGACAGGGAGACCATATCGCCACTAGTGAGTGCACGCAGAAGACAGACTCAGCTGGATAAAAGTGTGTATAGATATAATGTAATATGATATATAATGAGAATTGTTGCTGAAACATGAAATACCCAATAATTTTGTGCATCATGCCAACACTCTGTATTGCCATGGCACCCTCTGTAACAATTGCGCTGAAGTACATTCTCAGGCGATAGGGTGCTAGTGATTTATACTGAAGTAAACTCAATCACAGTATAATGTTACTTATTATTTATATTTCCTGCTAGTATTTTTTTAATTGGTAATTTTAATTCACGTGTGAGATCCACGTAAATTAACCTGTTAGGATATTTTCGGTAATTGGCCAAGCTGCTTTTTTAAAGTGAATGAATTTCATGTGAATAGCAATAGCTTGTCACCAGGTGGCAGCATGCGCCAAGAGCAGGAATACTGTATGCACGCGGTATGTTTGTACACAGGCGCTTTAAACGTAAATCCAAAGGCATCACCTTTACTCTGTGAGAAATTCTGGGTTGGCTTAGGTGAAATTTCGTAGCCTGCGGTCAGTAGAATACCATGGCCACTAGTGCTCGTAGAAGACCAAGACTGCTGGAAGCCAAAGTATGTGTAGAGAGATATAAGGAGAACTGCTAGCAAGGTTTGAAAATTCGACTGCGTATGTTTGAAAACTTTAAGCGCAAAGTGAATTTGTGGAGAATTTTTTAGAATACAAAATATACGAGGGTCATGCGTGTGTTACACTCAAGCAAACGTACGCCCCCTACCACGCGTTGACGTGAAGTTGCGAGCACACGGGCACGCACAGGTCACATGCACGCAGCGGCACGCACGCTAGCACGACGCACATAACAGGCGACAACGCCACGCCACGGCACGCACGCAGCGACACACAACACACACCATCAGCACGACGCTAGCGCACGCACGTACGCACGCTGCAGCACCGACAACAGCAACGCACGCCGCACGCAATCCACAACACACACACATCACACCAGACGACACGACACAGCCCGCACACACACCATTACACATCCCTACACACCAACACATTTATTTACGTGGTAATACCAATTTATAGATTAACGCTTACCAGGTTGGCCCCTAACTGAAATTAAAATAAAATATAGCAAAAGATAAGTCTACTTACTAGAGTTCTCTTTTTGTTTTCTTGGTAGAATCTTGTACAGTCACAATACAGAATCGTCAGCAGATGAAGAAGAGGTCAGACTACATGACGACAAAATACGTTGTACAAATGAAATAAAACCGTTAATGTTTTTCGGCTTCTGGTTTTTATAACGGCTGTCGACCAATAACACATTAGACAACAGACACGCGAATGCGCTGTTGATCACGCGTTTCCAGAGACTATGCCATGCACTACCATCGTAACCATAGCAATCATCGGAAAAATACGCGTCACCGACCACGTTACGAGAAGAAGATGGAACTATTCAGCCGAACGCAGTTGCCTTGCCCACCATTACCATGACAACGTTGAAGTAAACACAGGGCGAATAGCAGTAGACTCATGCATGATATGTGGATGCCAGCTGGATTGGACCTACACTACTGTCACAACTCTAACACTAATACTAACACTAATCCTAACCCTAACTCTAACACTAACACTACCACTAACACCAACACTAACAATAACAATAACAATAACAATAACAATAACACTAACCATGGTTATAAGGCTATACCTTATCTTCGGCTTACTAATTTCTGCGTCGCTCTCACAAAAGCAAGTCAGCTGCGCCCGTAAGCTAGAAACACTGCGAGCCATTCAGGTCGTCACCTCGCTAGCATCATGGCCCCGAAGATGCTACACTCTCACTTTCCGTGCTCCGAACCCCGTTAGCGGCTCTCCCGCGGTCAGTGCTCCCGGACTGATGATGTGGGCACACAGCCAAGAGCCTTGTCATCCGTAAAATAGCCCGCGAGGAGCGGTTACCTGTCGTGTCGATGATAATAGGTTGGAGCTCGCGCATTGCGCGTGGTTGGCTCGTCGCGTTGACGGTCTAAGATCATCTCAGGTGTAGGTAGTTAGGGTCTCCCATGCCGGGATAACGATGGGGTATTCACGCACAGTGTGATGCACACGCTTTACGAAATGAGCACGAACGAAAATCGGTGCTAATTACAGCGTGCGTGAGCATCCGCGTGGCAGTGAGATATATAGCACGAGCTAGCCGGAGTTTCGCGTATTTGCATGATTCTTTTCTATATATATATCTATCTATATATTTATTTATATGTCTATTCTCTTCTATTCTATATTATTCTATTCTTCAGGTAGCATTAGTATTGAATTGGTGTATGAATGCGATTCATGTACGAGGTGCATGATTTATTCTATTCTATTATCTATCTATATATCTATATAATATCTATATCTATCTATATCTATCTATCTATATCTATTCATCATTATCTATCTATCTATATATCTACTATACCTATCTAATATCTATATCTATCTAATATCTATATCTATCTATATATCTATTCTATTTCGTATTATTCTAATCGTCAGGTAGCATGGGATCTGAGTCTTGAGTTGGTGTATTAATACGATTCATGTTCAGTGATGAGATGATCGCTAGTCCGAGTTGTATCGCGTGGGCATTATGCAAGCTTATAGCTGTGATTTACATTGTCGCCATCTTTAAACCACCCGGGGATCCACTACTATATGTCGCTCTATGTAATCCTGTTCGTTGAACTGTCCAGCACACGGCATTGATTTATCAATGTTACTGTCACAATTGAGGCTTTGTCCTGCGACGTATCACGAAAGCGGGTATAGTCTCTTGAACACATATTTGCAGTGGACCTGCGTGCGTGCGCGACGGGGGCAGGGCAGGAAACACGGACGGTGGGTGCTGCTACACGCGCATGTAGCAGTAACGCTGAAGGGGTCGTTGTCGTATCAGGTACTACGGATATGTACCCGAGGTACGTATATGTGTATACACAAGTGTATCAGGCCTGTACGTGTGCGTGATGCGATGTGTGTGTGCGTGAAGGTGTGTGTGTGTGCGTGAATGCGTGTGCGTGAGCGTGAATGCGTGTGCGTGTGCGTGCACATCCGATAGTGCGTATTACAATCATGTTAGCAAAAAAAATAGATAATAGTGACAGAGGTAATAAGTAAATGATAGGTACGTGGTTTGATCGTGATTAGAGTGTAATGATATCTCTCTCTCTCTCTTCCTCTCGGCATTCTCGATCTCTCTCTCTCTCTCTCTCGTCTCTCCCTGCTCGTTGCTCAGTCTCCTCTCTCTCTCTCTCTTCTCTCTCTCCGTCTTCCTCTCTCCTCTCTCTCTATCTCTCTCTCTCTCCTCTCCTCTCTCGCTCTCTCACTCCTAGCTTAGCGATACACAGCTGGCCCTCGGGGGCCTGGTGCCGGGTCAGGGCCTGGCGCGTCCGTCGGCCGTCCGCAACGGGGGCGGCGGGCCGGCGGGGGGGGGCGCGGCCCAGGGGGGGCGAGCGTCGCGGGACGCGTCGGGCGTCGCCCCACGGGGCGCGAGGGCGGGCGACGGGCCGGGGACGCAACAGCCCCCCCCCCCCTCCCCCGGGCGAGGGCGGGTGCCTCTCTTCCTCCTCTCTCATCATCTCTCTCTCTCTCGTCTATCTCTCTCTCTCGCTCTCGCGGCTCTCCGCCGCACCCGCGCCGCGGCGGGGCCGCCGGCGTCGTGGGCGGGCGGCGAAGCCGCCCGGGGGGCGGCGGCCGCACTCCGCCGTGCCCAGCGGCGGCGGGGGGCGCCGGCCGGGGCGGCTCTCTCTCCGCTCCCTCCGTCCCTCTCTCTCTCTCTCTCCCTCTCTTCCTCTCTGCCGCCATGCGTACGTGATGTGCGCTCGTGCGTTTGTGCTTTGTTCAGAGACTTTATGAGGAACCAACCTTACAGAAACAACAACAGATCTTTAAATTCGGTTGGAAAAGTTGGCGAAAGTTCTATCATTCGATATGCGTTTATCATATAGTGTATCTTCTTCAATCAGAAATCAGCGCGTTAGTCCCCGCAGCCGCCTACTTGGAGCGTGCTTTAAATAAAGATATAATTAATAGATACAAAATCCTAGTTATACGAAAAGTCTTCAACTGTTCTGGCTCTCGCTCCTCTTCTTTCACTCGCTATTGATGTGGCCGGAAAGTTTGTAAGTGTGGTGAGCGAGGTCCACCATGACTCATTCCTGCATGAACACCGTGGGCTGCCGCACTAGTGCGCACCATATAATGAGAGAAAGTAAAATAGATTGTCGTATTTATAACATTATAATATTTATTGAAAGCTCCAAGTGCGCTGTGGTCTAGTCAGAGCGGGTATGAAAACAGAATGTTGCGGGGGTGAGCTCGTGAAATAATCGATCAGCAAGTGGAAGAATGCGCTCGAAAAGCATTACAACGATATGCTCGTGAAATCGCAACATCGTGAAGGTACGCGTGATCATAAAAACGTATGTATTTTTTTGCGATACCATCGTTCAGACAACCAAATCCAATCCCACACCAAACACTCAAACACCACACCACCAACAACCACAAAAACCAACAAATAACAGTCAATGAAAGCAAGAAAAACGCCATAACGAGGACAAAAACATAATTATGGATAACTTGACATAAGAAAGACAAAATAACTAACAATCATAATGTTATCGGGGCCGTGCATGCGCTGCGAATCGCACCCTATAGGTCAAAAAAAGGGTCCATGTTTTCAAGTAACGGAAAAATAATAACATAAAAAGAAAAAAAAATATAACAAAAAAGTCATAAAAATATAATAAAAAAAAAAATAATAAATCTATAGAGAAAGAAAGAGAAGAAGAGACAGAGAAGAGAGGAGAGAGAGAAGAGGAAATAAAAGAAAGAAAGAAAAGAGAGAAAAAAAAAAAGGAAAGAGAGTGCAGAGAAAAGAGAGGTGACAGGAGGAGAGGGAAGGGAGAGAGAGAGAGAGATAGAGAGAGGTAAGAGAAAAGAGAAGAGAAAAGAAAGAGAGAAAGCAGAGAAGAAGAAAAGAAGAGGAAGAGAGGGAAGAAGAGAGAGACGAGAGCCGGGAGAAGCGAGAGAGCGGAAGAAAATCGCAAAGGAGAAAGGAGAGACGAAGAGAGAGAGGGAGATGGAGCAAAAAAAAGGGGTTAGTGAAACTTTAGTATAGTATATATGTGTGTATATATGTATATATATATATATCATAGACCCTGCCGCTACTACTCATCACCCACCCCTCTACCCCTCCACCAAGATACTATTGCTGACCTTATGGCTGTTTTTCATCGTTCCTGTGTGAGGTAGGTGCTTTGGCGGTCGCATTGGTAATTCTCTACAACCTTATTACTACGTTTAGTCTTGTTGTTACTAGCCGCAGAAGGTAGGCCAGGCGGAGGCGAAAGCAACAATAATTCCATGCAAGGTGATGAGAGAGAGGGAGAGAGAGAGAGAAGAGCGAGAGAGAAAAGCGAGAGGAAGAGAGAAGCGAGAAGAGAGGGGAGAGAGAGGAGTGAGAGAGAGAAGGAGAGAGGGAGAAAGTGTGAGAGAGAGAGGGAGAGGAGTGAGGAGAAGGCGAGAGCAGAGAGGTGTGACCGTACGGGGGTGAGAGAGAGAGAAGAGAGAGAGTGATCTTGAGAGGCGAGAGAGTGCACGAGAGAGTAGGAGAAGAGAGAGAGAGATGTGAGACAGAGAGGAGCAGAGTGGAGGAGAGAGAGAGAGAGGAGGAGCGTGACGTCGAGGAGTCCTCGTCTGATCGATGGCAGAGTAGAAAATGCTGCTCATCGTCTCTGGAGAGTGTGTTCTTCGAAGAGAAGTAAGTCGAGAGTATCTCTGGGGAAGCTTCGTTATGCTGCAGTCGATCTCTCCTCCTCCTCGTCGTCTC
>NW_014577102.1:226830-236410 GCF_000485595.1 Priapulus caudatus | reverse complement strand
TGCCTATATTCTATGTTCGATTATGTATTGCTTAACGTATTCGTAGTATCACGTATTCGCATCGTTACGTAACACTTATTCCTATTCGTATGTAGTCGTAACGCGATATTTGTATGCCGCAGGCGGTCAAATACATCCTATTCACATCCTCGTCACGTGCATGGACATAGCGGCTTGCGTTTACATATTCAACACATCTTCCGCAATTGGCATCAGCATCTCCTTTCGCCAACGCTTCTCTAGTCATCCGTCTCATCGACATGCTCAGCCCTTCCAACTATATATAAAATGTGCCCGTTGGTTGTCGCCGCGCCGCCGGCTTGATCGCCGCTGCATCATCCGTCTTGTCGTCATTTTACGCTTGATCGCTCCCCCACCCATACCTGTCAATTGACAATTTCTATTATTCGGCAGAAATTCACATTCCATTACATTCAGTGCAGTTAGACCTTCAAAACCATTGTGGTTCATTTGCCTACGTGCAATGAAACAAGTCTAGCCCCCTTTGGGCATATTCAACAGAATTCCCGAAAAACTTCCGTAGGCTTATGCATTTGACGGCACACACCCACATCGTTGTGCGAATGAACCGCCCAATAACCTGCATACGCGCGGTGCGTATCATACGTGCTTCCGCTTCCGTCCGTGCCACGCCATGTAGTGCGTACCATGCGCGTGTGTACGTTTAAATGGTGCTGCGACGTTATATGTTTACGTCTTATATCTAAACTGCCGAAGCAGCGCGAGTTCGCAAGTTTTTCTGCCAAAGTTCTTTCGCACTAACCGTACAAGCACATGCGCGCTCCCCTCGACCGCCAGTCTAAGACGAAGTTACCACGGGACGCGGGGTGAAAGTGCAAAAACCTCGCCACGTACGAGCCACGTACATATAGCCTTGCGCTCTTAATATAGACTGTATAGTTTTTACACGCCCCAAGCCACACCTGCCACGCACAACGACCGACACCGTAACGCACCAAATCACTTCTTCATGAAATTAGAATACTATTGTCCCTATGAGCCATCGCACACTGACCGCCCCGACCCGACGACCACGCGACAACCTCGACGCGACAAAATATTTTAGAAACGTTTTCTATTTCCCAGCGCACTTTCGCGGCAGCACCTTTACAGATAATGGCAATCAACAGCCGTTTTCCATCCCGCACGCTGCACAGCCGGCCACTACGTCATAAAATTATAAACCAATGCTAGCAGGAAGCGTAGATGGTCCCCCAGCCCGCCTAAACTCCACCCGCCCTGTGCATACCACACGTGAAGCCCCAACCCATCTACCAAACGTGCAGCTGCGGGCAGCCATCAGAAATTGATTATTGCTATTACATTCTTATTATATGCCGCACGTGCTATATTACTTATTATATTCTCGCTCTATACATAAAACAGTTTTTACAGCAAATTTATAAAAGCAGCCAGCAGTAGCTTTTTTCGCCGTTTGTCATGAGTGCCAACTGTCAGTGAGTGCTGGGTGAATTTGTCGTGACGGATCGGATCGTTCGTCCTGCAGTGCTGCGCTGCGCCAGTCGCCGCGACTTTGTCGTTTGTCGTGACGGCTTCGCCCGTCGCTGTCGCTCAGCATGTGTCTTGGCCCTTGGCGTCCCTCGCGCATCCTTCCTTGCGAGACGTCGGTAACACCTGCTTCAGCCATTTCATGTTGCCTTTTGCTCGTAATTCCCAATGAGAACAGCAATCATAACTCCACTCTTAAATAACAAGCTGGTCAGCACTTTAACATTTCTACTGCCATTTATATCACAATACAATACACATTTGAACATAAACATTCTTTAACTAACAGCCTGTTGCAGCTATCGTGGTAGCTGTGTACACAACAGTGTACATATATTGTTACGTTGCACACAGCACAACGCGGGACGTTCTTCGAAGTTAGGCTGCGCAAATTCAATTTCCCTGCCAACTCTCATGATCCCACATTCTTTGCACGGTAACTCGCTTGAAGGTTAACAGAGACTGAAATTGTAAAAACTTGCTTCTGCTCTACACTGACATCCTTCCTGGCTGAAGACTTCGTTGTAGTCAACTGCCGGGTATGTTTATATAGCAATATAACAAAAACAATAATAATCAGAATAACTAATAATAAAAATAATAAAATTGCGATCAATAATACGAATAATAATACAATAACGTAAGGCACGTAAATATGCTTGACCGTACGTGCGCTACGCACTAAACAACTATCATCCAGTGCCAGCGCGTACTTCGTAACTAACGATTACTAACTCGTTCTTTTTCATCATTTCACCAAAACTGCAAAATCGCCCAGATTGCCGGTGCCGTTTTTCTGGCCATTCTTACTTTGAAATATGCTGAGCGTTTTCGTAGTTACTCAGATTCGTGTGAAACAGATGACATGTGCTTTCACGCCCTAACTTCTCGCTTCCAGGCTATTCGAGTACAACATACGGAGTACATGCCATGGTAAGGCAAAAACGACCAGCGAAAATGACTGCTTTTCACTCTACTTTGTACATTTCCCTATATATTCACCTTGAATATTCCAATTCCAAATGCAACCGCGCCAATTCAGTTATCATGCCCTAAATATTGTCGACTCTATTCGCTGCGCAGCCCTATGATCGTGCGCCACGTATGCATTCGCCGCGCACGAGCCATAGCGGCCAGCAGTGCGTAGTCCAGCGCATCGTTGCCGTCACCGCGATCGCGCTGCGCCTTGCGCGGAAACTGCGCCGCCAATTCTGCGCGTTATAGCGCTCTGGATTAACACCCCTCCTTTCGCAACGCTTCTCTAGTATCCCGATCTCATCTGGATCTTCCTGCAGTGGCTGCAGCCGTAATATGCAAAAACGGCAAAACGTGCTACAGTCTGAGGAGAATTCGAGGCGGGGTGAAAGCCTTCATAAGGAGAAGGCAGATGGCTACGATAATGAAAACGCGATGTCACGATCCCACTTAGACTCGCACGTACGTTAATTCGGGCAAGTCCTGTTTCGACTACACAAATTATAGTTACTGCCAGCGTGGTCAAACTGTGGCCACTGCCCAAGTCTCCAGAAAAATGTATGATGCCGAAATCCACCTCAAGAGAGCCTTCGTAGCCGCCCGACCTATGCGACGCGATATCTACGAGAATAACTCACGCTTTTAAATTTATATAAATTAGCAAAATCGTCTTATATAAACAACAAACACGACGCCAACCAAACAAACCTACGAATTACGACACATTGGCAATTCTATTCTCGCACCTAACGTCAAAAGTCCAAAAATTCGGCCAAGGCGCCAGAACAGCTCGAATTCACGATCTGGGCTTTATGCTAGTACCACAAAGTGATTTGCGTATATAGTCTATACATATTGGGCAGCGATTATGACCCTAATGCGCCATCGAGATGGCGCTTCGCCCGCCTGTCGCGCGGTATCCCGGCCTGGCAGCTTTGTCTAGATCCACGACCATCTGTCGTGACTACCCAATTATTTTTTAAATAGATTAAATAAACGAAGCCCAGCGAACTACTCACATTAAAATTGCATGATTGAGCTATGCAAATAATTACTCAACATATCTTTTTTTGCAGTGGCGCTTGCCATATTCTGAAGCTAACAAGATCGCATTGCCACGCTTCGCTCAATTAGTTACATATGTATAGAAAGTGAAATCATTTCGAAACAATATGGCTGCATTATTTATAACTGACAAGCATAATTGCGGAAGGTTACGACAGAATTTGTATTAAGTCTTGAGTTTATCTTTAAATATGAAACCGAAGAATCATCTCTATGTCTACCGCTAATAAAGAAATTCACAGTCTATGATTCGCCCACAGGTGAAAGCTATCTTTGTTAAAAACACCAAAATATCTATCCTGCCCGCACACATACTACTCGCCCACACTTCACCACGCAGCACAATCCACTACCTTATTAGATATATATATAATATATCTATATATATATATATATATATATACTATATATTAGTATATATATACCACGGCGCACCATTCTTCTGCGTGGAGTTTCTGCCTGCCGAAGCCTAGGGCGTCGTTGTCGATCGAGTACTACAGATATGTACCCGATACCATATATGCATACACAAGTGTACCTGACAAATGGTTGTTCTACTCCATAAACCTTACGCCCTCGCGCTCCATAAACATGCTACCTAGGCGGAAGTCTCGTTCCGCTCCCTCTGTATTGTCGAAAAAGCCGGAAAACGCGTATAACATTAGGAAGAATTTAGCGCCCTTATAATTGCTGAATGTGCGCAAGATGTCACCTCCATACTCAGTACCAAAATCCCGAATTATTAACCAAAAACTCTGAGCTCAGCTGCTAAACTAATCGTTCTACGAAACATAAACAGTAAAGTAGAACAAAAACGGATGCGTATAGGCCCCTATACACTGCATATCCTGATACCTCGTTAATACGCCGATACGCGGAACGATAGCGGATACGCAAATCCTATTATCATTTCCTATACTAACTAAACCCAAACTCAGCTATAAGCCCAGACCCTTCAAAACATAAGATTATTAAGATGAAAATAACACATTTGCACAAAGATGAAATTATAGATGATATTACTATGTTATGTTAATGAGTTAAAATATGTGTTTTCATGGAAAATACTATCACGAAAACTTACTTATTCTAGACGTTATAAACCAAAAACAAAATTTACGAAATGCGCCTGTTGTTCTCTTTTGAAGAGTTTTCGACATTCTCGTACTTTATCGGCGTGCTGTTTTATATGCATGCCCTCGGGCAGGTACGTTATGTAAACACAGAGTACATATATGCCTGCAGAAGACACACACGCATTCACGCACACACACACGCATTCACGCGCGCGCACAGCGAGATCATAAGCGCATACGATGTGAGCCCCCATCCTGTTATCACATCATTATCTCTACATGATAGTTGTAGAGGTAACTACGGTGCAGTATAAATCAGCTAGTCGGCCCGTCACCTGCACGAACACATACCTGTAGGCAGAGAAAGTGAAGCGCTCCAATCCGCATCGATTCCACAAGTGGGTTAAAGGGTCTTCACCATGCACGCTCGCGGACGGACGCTGGGGCACTGACACTGGCACGGTAGCCGGTCGCATGAACATACGCGTCGCACACACGGCGCGGTGGTTACACTTATATCTGCTTAGCAACCTCGTTACACATGCGGCTCACGGTTGACGGATTCCGTCGGTTGGTTACGGTAATCGGTAGAAGACGACGATAGTGGGAGTAGGAGCGGGCGTCTGCTATGCTGTTCGCTTGTTATAGCTACTGTTGCGACATCTGCTGGTCTTGCGGTGCGCTCAGTCGTTGTTGTTGTTGTTGTTAATTGTTGTCGTGTAAATGTTTATTTGTTGTTTTTGTTGTTACTTCTGCTGCTGCTGGTGTGGTCGTCCTCGTTGTTGTTGTTATTGTTGATGATGTTGTTGTTGTTGTCGTCGTCATTGTTGTTGTTGATGTTATTATTATTGTTATTATTATTACAATGTCGTTCAATGACGGTTCTGCATCGTATGTCAGTGTTATGTGGTAACTGTCCTTATTCTGTCGTTCACTGTTCAGTGTTTTGTATGCGCTAGTGTCACTGTGGATGCTACCTGCTCATGACGACTAAATATACTTTGCTAACGTAATGTCGGATGATTTTGTTGTATCGCGTAATGCTCTTATTCCGTTTAAATACTAGTTCAAGCAAGGCAAGTGTGTGATCAAAGTAAGGATCGTGGCTTTTAGAAATTGGTGGGAGGAATGCGTAAGCGATTAATTAGGGAAGTTAACTTGAATTATTGCGACAATTATATTGCTGTCATAAAAGGGTGGCAAGTTGTTCACCTCTAGCAGCCAGGGTAACATCTCGTGCGATATCTACAGCTGCGAACACGACCAGAATTTTTAATGACCCAAGTTTATTTACGAGTTATATAATGATGGGTGGACAGGAAAGAGAGAGGGAGAAAGAGAGAGAGCGAGAGAGCGAGAGAGAAAGTGAGAGAGAGCGAGACCAAGAAAGTGAACGAAAGAGAGAGAGTGTAAGAGTTAGGTAAAAAAGAAAGGCGTTGATAGGGGAAGAAAACGGGAGGGAGAGGAAACGGTGGGTATATGCACGTAGGTTTGCGCGGGCGTCCACATGCTTGCACGCGTGCGTGTATATGCGTGCGCGCGTGTGTGTGCGTGTGCGTGTGGGTACTATATGCATAAGTGCGCGAGGTGGCGCACACATAGCTGTAGTCTCGTTTACTTACGGTGGCGTTAAGAAGATCAAGGAAACGATTTAAACTCGCTTGACTTGCAGATCGGCGACCTTCCTACTACATAGCCCCAGGACCATTGACTGGCGCCGAATAGGGAGGAGTAGATACAAGCACATAAATAGACAAAATGCCAGCTAGAAAGATTACGTTTCCTTCCAACGCGTGTATTGAACATAGCGTTCTATCGCCTACACGATGGGTGCAATAGCCACGCTAATCACACACACACACACACACACACACACACACACACACACACACACACACACACACGCGTGTGTACATGTCTATAGCCGCATACCTCCCTATTGAACTAGCTGCGACATTCTGCCTTCTACACATATGAAACCTTTTGACTACGTCACGAATTTTCTACGTAAAATGTAAATGTATGTGTATATTTGTAAAATGTTTGTTGCAATTTTTTTACATTAAAAGTAAGTACTAACGGGACTAAATGTATCCCCAAATTTTTACCTGATATAAGAATGTTTCTCAACTAGTTCAAACTTCAAAAAACTTGGGCGATTTGATATATTAATCACGACACTAAATGCTTGCTATGGGCTGTGTGTGAGTTTTTGTTTACATCGAACGGAATAGCAAAATAGGAAGTATAATGCAGCAATTTAAGCATAAAAAATAAACAGAATCACTTACATTTTGTGAGAAAGTGGACATAAATTTTACTTGTACTATTTACGGTTACGTAATCACTTTAATACTGCGGTCT
The DNA here is from genome assembly GCF_000485595.1 of Priapulus caudatus. Classification (NCBI taxonomy): domain Eukaryota; kingdom Metazoa; phylum Priapulida; class Priapulimorpha; order Priapulimorphida; family Priapulidae; genus Priapulus; species Priapulus caudatus. The sequence goes on along the minus strand of NW_014577102.1, from coordinate 229,400 downwards.
ACTCTCGAGGCTATACGATTACAGAAGTTGCTCAGCTAGTTCTGGTTGAAACACGTAATCTTGACACTAGCATCAGTATACGCGCACTGCAACGTATTGTGTCTGAATTGATTTTGTGATCTAGGCTATGACGGCGTAGGCAGTAGGGGTGTAACGATTCACCGATACATTGCGATACCGCGGTTCACGATACGATAATTGATACGCGGTGTCCGTATCGCGATACAAACGATATGGATGTTAAACAGTGAACGGAACAAGCTAAACTACTCAATCAACCACGTGTATTCTTTTTCAATTAAATTCTTCATTTTATTTGATGTATACTCCGTATCAAGAGTGCTGATTGACTGGTATATATATACTATGTATGTATGTGCGTATGTATATGGTAGCTAAGTGTTTATATGTAAGTGTTTATCTTGGTAATTGTGTGTGTATGTGTGTATATATCTAAGTGTATAATTACGACTAAAAGTAGAGTCAATAGCAAGAGACAAAAAACATCACGTCTTTGAGTATCATTCACGCTGGCTTTTTCAACGGGGTAAAAACGTTCTTGTAAATGTGTCACACACACAGCTCGGACCCCATAGCAGTTACAAACCTCGTTAAATATCTCTTGAAACCATTGAGCGTGAAAAGGTCGTCCAAGATGAGTGATTCTTGCGACAATTAGTAGCTATTAATTAAGTACTTAGTGTGAATGTTGTACTGGGAAAGAGTTGTTGTTGTTCTCCGCTCCGGCATCGTAGAATCGTAGAGTTGTAAAGTTGTTTATCTCCGCTCCGGCATCGTAGCAGCGTCGAGTTAGCAAATCGTAGCAGATTGTAGCAAAGAGTAAAGACGATGTAGTCGTAGAATTTGTACTTGAAGACTGACTTTATTAGTAAAACACAATACAAGTATATATACACTACGGCGACCTAGGCACCCGGCTAAGCCTAGGCTCCGTGTCTCGTTCTCGTCTATCTCCACTGCATCGTCTCTCGTCTCTTCATCTGGGTAATTAACAAATTTCTGATCTGTCGTCCGTGTCTATTTATACGTTTCCGAAAACCGCCCGGCGACATTTCAATCCGACCCCCGGCCAATCACTGTCTGGGTCTATGGGGTTAGGGTGCGCGCGGTGGGTTACATTACAATAACAACAATAACTTGCTAGGGTTAGAAGTTTAGAAAATTAATCGCAAAGCCCTAATTAGCCCGCAGCCCTACGATACAACATGAAGCATAACTATCCGTCTCCGTACGAAGCAACATAATATTATGTTAACTGCGAAGACAATCAGTTATAACTGATTGTCTTCGCAGTTAACATATGTTGCTTCCACATGTTGTCATGTTGTACATATGTTGTATAGTTAATGATGTCTATAGTACGTAACTCAATTCTTCTTAGCTTAGGGAAATTCGTCCATCAAGATGTCAAAAAATTAGCATTATGAACATCAGGCGGAATTCGTTGCTCTAGGGAACACAAAGTTGATGCTTCGTCGTGTCAGTAGCAGTAACTGATTGTCTCTTCAACTTCACCTGCCGACACGTAATTTTGCATTTTTGTTGTCACGTAATTTTGCATTTTTGTTGTCACGTAATTAGCGATGACGTTTCTGTGTGATTATTTTCACGGTGAGCGTAGAGAGACATTTCTTATATTAAATAAATGCAGGTCTGTTTGATTCAATTTGATGAGCAGTTATGTTGTGTTGCCCTTTACAGCGACATCTGTCCTTAACCCTGAGTCTGTCCTTAATGAAACGCCAGTGACGATAAATTACACAGTAGAAACAAAAGGAATTTCACCCATGCAATAACCACCGAACGCGTTTTAGAACCATTATGTATAGTCGGTCTCTCTATATGTCTGTATGACAAGGTGCTTAATTGTATGTGTGTTTGCCTGTATTTTTTCTTTCTATCTGTCCTTCCGTCCGTCTACCCGACTTTCATTTATTCAATCCTTCCGTCCGTTCGTTCTTCCTATAATCCGTCCATTTTTTTCTGATTTCTGCCTTTTATTCATGATTTAATCGCATCTCTCTTCCGTATTCACACATCGGCCAGCCATCACACTGACCTGATGACATTTCAACCATGACCACGAACCAATACAACGCAAAATACTGAACTTGTTACACTTCCAAAACCTATAGCTGCGCTAAGATCGACCTTTCCGATAAGCAAGCGTTCTCCTCTACTGACCTACAACGATGATGGGCACGAGAAGCGAATGTCCCCACCACGTTAGCTATACCCACCATGATAGCTAACAGCCATGCTAGCTACCGACCGCACTATCCCACAATCATGATAGCTATAACCACCGTATAGGCTACTTATCATAGAAGCTAACCACCATGCTAGCTATATAACCACGTTGCGAACTATAGCCACAGGTTGCCTTCTCGCCTCTCACTACGTGGAGAGAAGCGAACGTGACTCATAAAGACCCATTAAGGGCCAGCTAACCTCGTAAGACTAATCAGAACTAACAATAACTAACCATAACTAGCCATAACTAATCATAACTAATCATAACTAATCATAACTAATCATAACTAATCATA
>NW_014577102.1:217302-226820 GCF_000485595.1 Priapulus caudatus | reverse complement strand
GCGCACACACACGCACGCACGCACGCACGCGCGCACACACACACACGACACGCACGCACGCACGCACACACACACACACGACACACACACCGCACGCACGACACGACGTACGCGACGCGACACACACACACGACCACACACACACACACACACACACACACACACACACACACACACACACACACACACACACCATTACACATCCCTACACACCAACACATTTATTTACGTGGTAATACCAATTCATAGATTAACGCTTACCAGGTTGGCCCCTAACTGAAATTAAAATAAAATATAGCAAAAGATAAGTCTACTTACTAGAGTTCTCTTTTTGTTTTCTTGGTAGGATCTTGTACAGTCACAATACAGAATCGTCTGCAGCGACAGCAGATGAAGAAGAGATCAGACTACATGACGACAAAATACGTTGTACAAATAAAATAAAACCGTTAATGTTTTTCGGCTTCTGGTTTTTATAACGGCTGTCAACCAATAACACATTAGACAACAGACACGCGAATCCGCACTTGATCACACGTTTCCAGATACTATGCCATGCACTACCATCGTAACCATAGCAATCATCGGAAAAATACGCGTCACCGACCACGTTACGAGAAGAAGATGGAACTATCCAGCCGAACGCAGTTGCATTGCCCACCATTACCATGACAACGTTGAAGTAAACACAGGGCGAATAGCAGTAGACTCATGCAAGATAAGTAGATGCCAGCTGGATTGGATCTACACTACTGTCACAACTCTAACACTAATACTAACACTAATCCTAACCCTAACTCTAACTCTAACACTACCATTAACACCAACACTAACAATAACAATAACAATAACAATAACAATAACACTAACCATGATTATAAGGCTATACCTAATCTTAACTTCGCATTCAGCAGTTGTGGGTTCTATTTACTGTGCTCTATGTAAAAGAAGTCTACTATAACCTTCCATTTGAAAATATATTAACAACCACTAGAACAACATCGCAATTATTATTAACATAATATTTTAATACTTAATTGATGAATTGAGATTTTTTACTTAAATCACATGACACGTGTGCACGACCGACTAAATATACATAAAAATCTAAACAACACATTACATTGTTAATCTACTTAATTACAATGCGTCCGTTCGCATGTTGTTACATTAATAATCACGGCGTTGATGGAGAGTTCAAACACGCGATGCTAATTCCAAATGAAATCTAACTAATTGATCATTAGTACGCGGGCACGTATATATGAGTAACTCTCCGAAAATTAATTTATTTGATCGGCATTAATACATTTTTTATATACACTCGTCCCCAAAGAATAGCACAGTGCTAAAGTCCTCAATGCGTTAAATAACCTTTGCTACGTCGCAGCAGCCGTAGTTACGGTGACGGAGGCAGTGGCAGTAACTGTCGGCGGAGTTTAATAGTGAATTGATTTACGATTGGTTCAAAACGCCTGCCGTCCGTTTCACATCCATCCGCAACGTTGTTACTTCGTGTCAAGCAGGTGCTGCCACCTCGCGGAATTCTGCCGGCGTTGGGAAGAGGCTGAGCATCCTCCTCCTCGTGAGTTTCTACAGTGCGCTCATGCTCGTTGTCCGCTTGTTTTTAAACTGGGTCGCTGAGATTTAATAGAACGCGCCAGATATGCCGCCGACCGGACGGCCTTAACCTGACGAAAACGATGGCAAGTTCCTACCATGAGGTAAGTGGGAGTCGTGCTGCATTAGTGAACACCAGCAGCCTCGTGTTCTGTATATACACTACTTACTGACTGTAGAATTAATCGTGTTACGTCTGTTGTGCGGTATTTACGTGGGCTGCCGCTATACTGTATTCGGCATTTGTCGATGTATAGAATTTTTTGTCGTTACGAATCGCCCCAACGAAGATAGAGGATGAGCAGGAAACGGTTACGCCCACTGTGTAAATTTACCGTTTTGCGATTTATTACAACAGCACGCACGCATTTCCTGTTTCCGATTTTCACTCTCGTTCATATATTATTTATGGCTCTATGCGAAATGAAAACAATCGTGTTTACTTTGGCAAGTTTTTACACGAAGTAAAGCAAGAGTTTATTAGTTTCGTATTTGAGGCGTGTGTGTAGAATAGCAACCGTGCAGTAGTGCAGTGCGATTTATTTCTATTGGGCCGTAGTCTCTGGGGGGGGGGGCTGCCCTCCTAGATTTTGGAGCAGAATTAGAAAGTAATCTTATCTAATAATCGTAAATAACCCTAACGTGATTTTTTGGTCACTCATCCGTGAAAGCCTTGACTCAGACCCACCCACGCCTACCACACTTATCGATTAAGAGCTGTGCAGGTCGCTCATCATTACACAGTTGAGTCATGAAATTTTGCCTCCCCCCCTAGGAATTTGCTCAGCCTACGGTCCTGCGAACGATAACGTAACGGGTTTTCACGGTAAATAAAACAGTTAGGCTCAGCAAATAAAAGCAGACAGCACATGTAGACGCAACCTTCTTGCTAACTGCATTTTATTATGTGATATCTTCTCGTTACCTATTACCTATCCATCAACAACATCGGTATTTGTGGAATGCAATCAGAAAATCGCCCAGGACCTGCCGTAATGCTTGGTGTTATAAAGCATTAAACATTCCTATACCGTAGTCGTGTAGTAGACATTGTGCCCAAAACAATGTGTCCAAGTAGTATACGCACTCGGTGTTCTCAGTAAATAGTATGAAATTGAATGCAATTAACGTTCCTTATGGCTACTGAAATCATCAAGTTTATTTACCTGGGCAAATACTTAAAATATCTAGCATATATATATATATATATATATATATATATACATTAGCTCCTCTCATTTGCGTCTATTTCTCGTAAAGGTGCAGATGTTCTAATCGAGCCTTCCTTATAACATACGGCGCTGCATTTCTTGTTACTGACTCGTATTTTCGTGGTTGCATGCAGGATCGAAACAGACACGACACGTTAATGCAGTATAGAGTACATGACACTCAAACACACTGAACTCTCTAGAATGTGGGTATGGCTGACCTTTATCTAATTACCGAGGGGCTGCACTTTCACTGCCACAGTGAAGGGCGGGTGCGCGTAATATTAGTGCAGGGCCGTAGGCTGAGCAAATTCCTAGGGGGCAGTATTTCATGACCAATTGTGTAACTATGAGGGACGGGGGCAGCTCTTGATCGACGTCCATAGTGTGGTAGAGGTGGGTCTGAGACAAGGCTTTCACGGATAACTGACCAGAAATATTACTTTAGGGTTAGTTACGATTACTAGCTAAGCTTTATTCTGGGAAGCTACCCCCCTCCCCAGAGGCTACGGCTCTGTAGTGTGCATGTCTGTGTCTGCCAGTGCCTTGATACATAATCACTTCAATTCGATTCCAAAGTGAATGTGAAGTTTATCATGTAAATCTACGCTAGGATAACTCCTCTTTATATTAAATGCATAATCTTTGCAAATTCTTCTTCTTCTCGGGAGATATTGCGCATGCGCGAGCACCGTGCAGTACGGTCTGAAAAAAAGCATAATATAGCTTGCTAAGGGTGAGAGGGTGGGCGACCAGGGACAGGCGGCAGGGAAGGTAGTTGAGTGGGCGAGGAAGAAGAAGCATGCTGAGCGAGGGGCAAGCGAGGCTGCATGGCTGAATGAAGCCAACAACAATTCAGCGTTGCCTTATTCCCAGTGCTAACCAGACGCTCTGCTGGTGACTCGTCGACGCCGCTCTGGCACCAGGACTCGGGTTCGGCCGTTGCCAACCCAATGATATAGGAGCGGTGAGTTTCATCGGTGATGCAGCATATCACCATAGCGACTGCAGATGATCTGAACAGTGCGTCGAACAGCCAGCATGGGTTGTAGGACACGAGGAGCGGATGTCTGTCTGCATTCTACTATACACTCATACACCTGCCTGCGATAGCACATAGCGCAGATAGATATGATAGTGCAGTGATAACACTGATAATACTATGATTGCATGTAGTGTCATTATAATATATAGGGATGTGATTGCAGTTTCGCTGTCTGCGTTTATCTGTGTAGTGTGAACGATGGAACAACTACATTGACTCATGCAGCGTGGATGCAGAGTGACTTCATCTATATATGGATTGAAGTGATCATGAACTCACGTTACTTATGTAGTGCAGAGTGCCACCGAAGCCGTGTGAATGGCTTGAAGATGCGTGGAGTTTCACGCATGTAGTGTGATTTGTTTAACGTATTCTTGATTTTTCCTTGATTTCGGATTAAGAATATAAGACGTTCATCTGCGTATGAGCTGTAGACGGGCACCCACCGTTCCTGCGCATGTCGTGCCGCGTATAGTACAGCGACTGTGTGTCCGTCTACGTCGCTGGCATTGCTGCTAATAGCTGAAGCTGTTACAAAATCATTATCGTTCTCGGATGTCCCTAAAATCTGTAATTACATACACGTGTGCGTGCGTGCGTGTGCGTCTGTGTGTGCGTGCACAGACGTTCCTACTGCGTGCGTGCGTGGTCGTCGGGCGTGTGGTAATATCTCGGGTCTGTGTGTGTTAGGTGCGTAATGAAATCTGTGGTGTACACACAGATGCGCTCAGACTACGCCAGCGGAAATGCACAATAAGCAGTGAACCTGTGATGTGCTGTCAGCGGTGAACACGCGTCGTCACACAGGGTAGAGTCGTCGTCGCCATACAGGGTACAGCCGTCGTCGCCATACAGGGTACAGCCGTCGTCGCCATACAGGGTACAGCCGTCGTCGTCGTCACACAGGGTAAACTCGTCGTCGTCGTCGTCCGCATAAACCGTCGGCTCAGTTACTCGTCTGCTGTGCGTGTGCGCACGTGGCGCCCCCTGCTGCCGTCGTCGTCGCGCCGTCACGTGCATGCGTCGCCCGGCGCGGATTGTCGTCGGAAAGCCGGACGGCTTGACGATGCTGTCCACTTGTTTTCTGCACACGGCCATGCCGGGAAGCTGCTTCGACCATTTCAGCGGAGCCATTATGGAGGACCCGAAAGTTAAGATTAAGGGTGAGAGGGTGGGCGACCAGGGACAGGCGGCAGGGAAGGTAGTTGAGTGGGCGAGGAAGAAGAAGCATGCTGAGCGAGGGGCAAGCGAGGCAAGAGGGAGGACGCGAGGGGCAAGCGAGGCGAAGGGGAGGACGCGAGGGGCAAGCGAGGCAAGGAGGAGGACGGTAGCGATTGAAGTAGTAGTTTTGCATCCTACATGCTAGGGCGCACTCCTAATTATAAACACTGGTCTACTGATAATAATTTATTACAGAAATCTATGCTGAGTTACCCCCTAACCATATTAAATGCATATTCATCACAAAATATAACTCCTCTCGTGAGATATTGCGCATGCGCTAACACACTAACGTAGCCAGGTTGTGTACTGACTGGCATATATAGCAGAGACCTTACATGCAAGGTCGTCTTCCTATTTCTTAAGAGCGGTCTACTGATCGAATTTTATCATATTAATCCGTGCTAAAATAACTCCTCTTTTATTTAAATGCATAATTGTTGCAAAATATTTTTTTCTCGGGAGATATTGCGCATGCGCGATCACCGTTTCAGGCGTGCAGTTCGGTCTGAAGAAAACTGCATAATATAGCTTGCTAAGGGGGGAGGGATGGGAGACTAGGGACAGGCGGCCAGGAACGTAGCTGAGTGGACAGTGGATGAAGAAGCTAGCTGAGCGAAGGAGAAGCGAGGCAAGAGGGAGGACGGGAGGCGAGAAAGTAGGAGTTTTTTCCTCCTGACCAGGGCGCTCTCCTAATTATAAACACAAGTCCACCGATAGGATTTTAATAGAGAAATCAATGCTGAGATACCCCTTACGGCCTTACCATATTAAATGCATATTCATTACAAAATATAACTCCTCTGGTGAGATATTGCGCATGCTCTCGCTCACTAATGTAGTTTAGTTATAACGTGATAAAGTTCGTTATAGTCTAAACTTGCGTCCTGTATTATGAGAAGTTGTTCTGTGTAGTTTGTATGATCTGTATGATCTGTATAGTTTCGACATCTGGTCAAGCTGTTTTTAATAATATAGCTTTATCCTGTCACCAGGTAGCAGCAGGTGTCAACAGCAGGAATATTGTGTGGACGCGGTATGTTTGTATGCGGCTTAAACATAAATAAAAAATACGTATACCTGAAGTAATAAATAGAATTGATTTCTTTTGATGTGAAATAGATTGTCGTCGGAATTCGGCCGTACATGAAAACGCAATTAATGAATGAGCGAGCATGCTACCCGCGCTGCATCTATTATGCAGTACGCGTTGTCGACAATCTTATGATCGGTTACCCCCCAGGGGCGCGTTGTGGGAATTAAGCGCCGGGGACTGTTGTGTTTTATACGCGGGTGTGCGTTCTAGGTTGTGCTTGTGTGTCATGTCTTGGGTGTCATGTCTAATGTTGGTGTTTGTAGTGTATAGTTGTGTTTACGTTACTACCCGTGTCGTGTTCATGCCCGTGTTGTGTGCATGTTTTGCCTGCTTGCTTGTCTATCCTGCCTGTAGGTTGCCAGTTGTGCATGCCTGTGTGTACGGAGCGGTGTTTATATGCGTGCGTGCGTGCGTGCGTGCGTGCGTGCGTGCGTGCGTGCGTGCGTGCGTGCGTGTATGTGTGTAAGAGTGAGTGCGTGCGTGCGTGCGTGCGTGCGTGTGTTTATATGTGTGTGTGTGTGCGTGTGTGTGTGTGTGCGTGCGTGCGTGCGTGTGTGTGTGAGAGAGTGTATCTATGTATGATTTACATGTGTGTGTAGCAGAGAGAAATGGCAACAGTCGTCGTTTGGTCATTACAGATTCGATATTTTGTACCGACGCTTGCAGATTATCCTATACTCACGCAGCAGATAATTTTTTAATATAATAAATGGATTCTCAACCGATTTGTGATTTTATGTCGAATGCGGAAAAATCTTTACGAATTAATAAACGATCCAATATCTTACAACGTCTTATATGAGAATTACATGATGTATTCATGATGTAATTTATAGCAGAGATTTTAGTTCAGATTTATGTGATAATTTGAAGACGTAGAATTTGTTTATCAGTTATATCTGTCGCACGATAATGGTGTGTAGCGTGTTATGAATCTAAGAAGTGGAGCGACATGTTAAATGATTATATTGTAAGGACGAAATATCGAATGCGGTGCATCTGTAATGTTATATATAAATTCATCTTGTTTTCGCCCCACTGGATATATATACCAATCAGCCGAAGTGTGCGTGTGTGCGTGCGTGCGTACGTGCGTGCTTAGCCTATGTGTGCGAGCTTGCGTGCGTGTGTGCGTGCGTGCGTGCGCACGTGTGTGCGTGCGTGCGTGCGTGTGTGCGTGCGTGTGTGCGTGCTTACGTGTGCGCGCTTGCGTGCGTGCGTGCATGCGCGCGTACATGCGTGCGTGGGTGCGTGTATGCGTGCGTGCGTGCGTGCGAGTATGCGTGCTTGCGTGTATCCTTAATGTTTATGTATGTGCTTGTGCACGCGGTTATTCATGGTTGTACATCAGTGCACCAGGCCTAATGTCACCAGATGCCTTTTAAAGCAAGAAATTACATAGCTATAGCCAGCAACACTTGAAACCAACAAACGTGACTCTAATAGCAATGCAATTTTGAAGTGCAGTGAATGCAAATGAATCAGGAGATCTATAGTCATAGTAAAGCATATTTGTTACTTATTACACGTGCCTCAGTTTGACCGAGAACTGGGAGCATCCGGAAATAGAATGATACCCGATCGTGGCATTGATGAAAGCTTGATTGTCGACTGATCACAGACGTTTTATGTTCGCAAAATCGAGTATGTTGTCATCATACATTCAGATTGTACATTCGTAATCGGCTTACTGGACGCGAAGGGAATTCCTTTAATTGACGGGGACCGTGCTTTGCATGGTTTCACATATCACGTGTAAATAGTAAAGCCTTATATTGGTGACGCAATCTGAATGCACCCACCCACGCCCGCCCGCACGGACGCACAAACACGCACGCACGCACGCAGAAACGCATGTATACGCGCGCAAGATTGTTTATTACGTCCTTTCTTAATAACGCCTGTGTGTGTGTGTGTGTGTGTGTGTGTGTGTGTGTGTGTGTGTGTGTGTGTGTGTGTGTGTGTGTGTGTGTGTGTGTGCATGATTGTGTACACGGTACTATGTTACGGCGATGCTTCACTGGGCATGTTTTCTCATGCTCATTACTGAGGTATCATGTGCACATGTACACGCGTGGGCCGTGCAGAGGAATCTTAAATCTCTCGGTTTTCAACAGCGCACCTCTCCCGGGGCGCGCGTGTGTGTAAATGTCACCGCGTCCTGCGCAGTGCTGAATTTATGGATTGTAATATCTAAATACGCATGTGGGTATAAATTTAATTAATGTGTAGTATACGACATTGCAGCCCTAAACTGAGAGATTACGTCGTAGTCACAGCTGTGGGTTGTGTGTTTTTGCGTGCGGGCGTGTACGCGTCTATGCGTGCGTGTGCGCGTGTGTGCGTGCGCGCGTGTGTGCGTGTACGCGTGTACGCGTGCGTGCGTGCGTGCGTATATGTATGCCAGGCACACTTGACGTCGTTTCCAGTTACTATTGCTATAACATAACTTGATCATATCAGAGTTCTGATATAATGTATTTATGCGCATCCTACTAAACCGACCTAGCTTGCAAACCTTTCCAGTTTCACATGATTACAACAACGGTTCACTCTCACTCCGCCAAACGATAAAATCCCTTCTCTAACAGACATAACCAGCCGAGCCACCCGCCTTCATCCACTCTCATCAAACCCTCGTCATGGTGTACAGCCGCTGGGTAGAGCGAGAGAGAAGCCATTTGCTGACATCCCATTGATTAAATTGCGATTATATTCCGCGTTTTCTCGACGGGCCGGTGCGCGCTCACGCAGTGAATCAATACAATGTTGCTAAACGCTTTTCAACGCTGTGGGGAATCAAAAAGTTGAAATTCGCTAAAGCGCGCGTTCGGATGCTACCATTTAGCAATATCTGCTTCGTGGAAACTGAATGTTTGTCTGCGCTTCGGACTCGCCGCCTGTCAAGAAAAACTCGTCACGGGAAAGTCGTCATCCCTCGTTTCAGTGTCCCATGGGGGGTCATCGAAATGGATGGAGACACATTTGTAATGCTGTGCTGTAGTCGTGGGAGAGGAAGGGTGAGAGAGGAAGGCTCCGCTGCATCTCGTACATACAGTATAGAACTCCCCGCTATTCGGGGGTCTCATAGTTCCCTCTCCTCTCTACTCGCGTTCACTAGCTTCCTTTCCGTTCTATCCGTGTCTCATAGGTCTCTTCCTTCTCTCTCTGTCTCTCTCTCTCTCTCTCTCTCACACTTTTTTCTCTCTCTCTCTATTGCTCGCCCTCTCCTTCTCTTTCTCTCTCTCTCTCTCTCTCTCTCTCTATCTCTCTCTATCTCGCTCCCCATAAATCTCTCTCTTTTGCTCTCTTCCCCCCTCCTTCT
>NW_014577102.1:210612-212290 GCF_000485595.1 Priapulus caudatus | reverse complement strand
GAAGGAAAGGAGTGAGGGAGGGACTGCATGGTGAAGGGACGGAGGGAGGGAGGGGGCTGCATAGTGAAGGAAAGGAGTGAGGGAGGGACTGCATGGTGAAGGGACGGAGGGAGGGAGGGGACTGCATAGTGAAGGGGTGGAGGGAGGGAGGGGCTGCATTGTGGAGGGACCGAGGGAGGGAGAGGGCTGCAGCGCAAAGCTAGAGTAAACGGTTGTTAATGTCGAAATTCATGAAGAGGTGTTTTAGTTGACGGTGGAAGGGTGGTGGAGATAAAACTCTACGATTTCTCTACTCTCTACTGTTTTTACGATGGAGAGTTGTTAGCAGCCAACCTTGGCGTAATATTAGCACAGTATCCTGTGAATTACTATCTCCGGCTGGTTTATTGCTTTTTCTGTTTTTTCAAGTGCAGTGCAGCGTCATTTGTCGCTGTTAAAAGAACATGATTGGCCATGTATTTTGTAAATCAACCATTTCAATTCACTGGGCCCTTTTGCAGACTTCTTTTCCTTTTATTTTCTAAACACCAAGAACTCCAACGTAAATCTGAAGTACAACAGCGAAATCGTGCGAAATGAAAAATCGACGTTGTGAACACAAGACATTTTCGTGAAATTAACGTCTGGGTGCGTCGCCTGAAACCGCGAACCTTTTATACAAATATCGCCCAATCCCGATGAAAAGTAATTCCAGGGAGGAAAGTGGAGAGGGTATTCAGTCCTCGTTCGAGCGTTAAGTCTCATTCAGAGAAGACTGAATCTCTCTTCATGGCCAGCATGGTAATTGCTGGTATTATGTAAAATTCGCAGTGTATGCGGTGATGTGACCTTGAAGTTGTGTGTAATGGTGGATCTAGATGCGATGTGATTAGCTCAGATGTGTTGCATACTGATGAGATCCTTATATGTGTTCGTAGCTCTATGCGCCTTAATGACACCGAGTGGTGCGCGACTTTACCACTATAAATTAGATTTACATGTATGAGTCCGAGGCAGCTGCGTTAGCGTGCGCGTGCGTGCGTGCGTGCGTGCGTGCGTGCGTGCGTGCGCGTGCGTGCGTGCGTGCACGTCTATGACTGCGTGTGGACGTCAGTAGTAGTGAAACCTGTACGCTGGCATTGAGGGAGGCTTCTGATTGGTCGACAGACACCACGGGAACACGCCCACATGACGTGACGCCACTACCACGTGACCACGTGACGTCACCTTCGGTGGGCCACGTGACGTCACTTCCGGTGGACCACGTGACGTCACTTACGGTGGACCACGTGACGTCACTTCCGGTGGACCGCGTGACGTCACTTCCGGTTGAGGATGGGTCGCTTCTGGCCAGTGAACTATAACAATGTTGTTATAGTTATTGCATAGATATATACAACACATGGATAGCTGACTTGTTAGTTCCACTGCCGATGTGGCGTTTGTAGGTGGCGTTACCGTTAGAGTCACTCTCCACGTCCGGCCTTGCTTCCGGCCCTATGCTTAGCAATGCCTGCTATGCATATTTCATTATTTGTTTATGTTTTTAGTCATACTATTGTGGAGATCTCGGGGGTGTAACACGTACAGGAGGAATAGACTAGATCGGGACCAATAGACCGAACTCACCGTATAGAGAGAATAACCATATATATTGACTAAAGAAAGGATAAGAGATAGATTACACATAGAGACATGT
>NW_014577102.1:203878-210602 GCF_000485595.1 Priapulus caudatus | reverse complement strand
TGCGTGCGTGCGTGCGTGCGTGCGTGCGTGCGTGCGTGCTCGCGCGTGCGTGCGTGCACGTCTATGACTGCGTGTGGGCGTCAGTAGTAGGGAAACCTATACGCTGGCCCTGAAGGAGGCTTCTGATTGGTCGACAGACACCACGTGAACACGCCCACATGACGTGACGCCACTACCACGTGACCACGTGACGTCACTTCCGGTGGACCACGTGACGTCACTTTCGGTGGAACACGTGACGTCACTTCCGGTTGAGGATGGGTCGCTTCTGGCCAGTTAACTATAACAATGTTGTTATAGTTATTGTTATAGTTCAGTGCTTCTGGCTCGCGCTTAGGTCACGTGGGCGTGGTCACGTGGTGTCTCTCGACCAATCACAAGCCTTACTCAGGGCCAGAGAACTAGGTTTCCCTACTACTGGCGTCCGTGCCTTGCGTGTGCGTGCGTGCGCATCCATGGCTGCGTGGCGTGCGTTAATGTTGTGCGTGCTTGCGTGCGTGCGTACGTGCGCGCGAGTCTTAAATGGGCAATTCGTACAACGTAAATGAATATGTTATCACGATGAACATCACTTGATATCCAGCACTAATCCGATTTCGATAAGCACACGAGATAGGCCTAACCAATCAGATCTTTCTCTTGGTAGGCATCTTAACTAATCCCAGTTTCAGTACTTAAGAAAACCCGCACTCGTTCGTCCATTGTCGTTTGCGAAAATCATAGAAGGATGCGGTGTTTTTATTCGATGATGAATGTAATCGGGTGTATCCTGATTGCGCATGCGTTTCAGGGCCGGCGTTTCCTCTATACGAACGAACTCTCAAAACGCTAGAAATCACAACTAATTATTCAGTCGAATCAGCGTTGATCTCTTTTACTCAGCTTCTGTCGAATACTGGGTTTATTGAGAGACACTGTCGCAATTGACAATTGAGGGGATGAAGAGGAATTGTGGGGAGGACAAGGAATTTAGGAGATAAGAAGGAATTGCGGAGATGAGAAGGAATTTAGGAGATAAGAAGGAATTGGGAGGAAGAGGAGGAATTGAAGGGATGATGAGGAATTTAGGAGATGAGGAGGAATTTCAGGACCCAGTGTCGCGACGTCACTGCGTGTGTGCTGCGTGCGTGCGTGCGTGCTCGTGCGTGCGGTGCGTGTGTCGTGGTGCGTGTCGTGCGTGTGTGCGTGCGTGCGTGCGTGGCGTGTGTGCGGCGTGCGTGACGTGCGTGCGTGCGTGCGTGCCGTGCGTGCGTGCGTGTGTACCACGGCTTCAGGCGCAGCGAGACGCGTGATTGATTCACACGGTCGCCTCTCGAGCTTCAACTTCGTGAGGCTGTAGATAGAAACGCTCTTCAATAAGCTCTGGATGTGAACTTCAGCAACGACCTTTGCCTGTATCTACGCCGCTCGAGCGCTTCAGGGACTGACTGAACGATTCACCGTGAAAACCACCGCGGCGCGCGACAACCTGTCTGGGAAATTGCATCGATTCTGAATAACGCTGCTCGTTTATCTCACCGTGAATGCAGCAGCTTCCAGCCGAGGCTGGTTAGCTGTTGTAGCAAACCCGTATATATATATATTATATATATATATATAAATCATGCGCCGCGGTGGTGACAAAGGTGGCGAGAATGCTTAATGAGCTTGTTCGTATCCGTGCACGCCGTTTTAATCTGTTACAGTCACGCGCCGCGGCACCTCTGCTGCTGCTTGCTCTGCTGCTGCTGCTGCTGCTGCCTGGCTGCTGCTGCCCTGTTACTGACTCTGCTGCTTGCTGCTGCTACTGCCTGCTGCTACTTACTTCTGCTGCTGACTGCTGCTGCTACTACTACTGCCTGCTACTGCTGACTGCTGCTGCTGCTGTTACTGCTTGCTGCTGCTACTGCTGCTGATGCTGTCTGTGCTTGCTGCTGCTGCTGCTACTGCTGCTGCCTGCTACTACTACTACTCTGCTGGCTGCTGCTGCTGCTGATGATGATGATGATGGTGATGGTGTTGCTGGTGGTTGATGATGACGATCGATTGCCGTGCGTGTGTGAACGTGCGTTGTTTCGGGCAAGAGTTTTTGTGTGTGCGGTGTACGTGTGCGTGTGTGTGCGTGTGGGCGTGCGTGCGTGTGCGTCTGCGTGTGCGTGTGGGTTATTACACTTAGTTTGCATGAAAACTGTGAGAAGTGTTTTTTACTGGCGGTGTCTATAGATATATATAATATATAATATAATATAATATAATATAGTTATATATAATATTAACAGTGCCCAAAGAAGTGAAGCGCTATGGTGTTGCTGTATGGCGATTACAGAAGAAGTTAACATTAAACGTAGGGCCAGATTTCGAATTCACAGATTAGGTCATGTTCGGTGTGATATGTGATGCATTTTCATTTGTATTGCGCAGCAACCTTCGCAGTTCTGAACAATTTCACGTCAGATTTCGTTTACGTGCTGTATCCGTGATGTGTTTTATTCTCAGCTTTGTTATTAATAATCAAATTTCTAATATGATTAATGAAATTAGAATAAAAATACGTCTGCGTTAATGTTCTGCTGACGTACGTAGCTGACTATATCGATTGACGTTCCTTTGTCGTCCGTAACGTTGACAACGTAAGTAAATATAAGTACCGTACTTTATCTGTGTTCACACATTCTTACCCAATGTTATAACAATCAGAAAAATTATGAGCGAGGAGAAACAGTGATAACCCTAACCCTAAACTCAACTGGACCCTATAAGTTCATCTTCTCCAATAATCTTTGTATATGTTACGAATCGGTAAATGTCCCGTGGCCCGTGGCTCCGGAAATCGTATATACGTATTGGAATACGATCGATTGGATATACGTATCGGATTACGTATCTTTGTAACACATCCATTCATTTATAAAGATGTATTATATATAAGAACCATGTTTTCATTATTTTGAATTAACTCGTGTAAAGCCAGTTCTAGTTTCCACCTAAATAATTGTGTGTACATAATATATAGAAGCGGGCAATCGGACAGTGCATGTGTGTGCTTGTGCATGCGTGTGCGCATGTATGTGCTTTGTGTGTTGATGATAAATATTTGCTTAACTATAAGCCGAGCAACGGCGTTCGCTTGTCAATTGGGTTATGACGTCATGATACTGCTCAATTGTTATGAGATTCGCGTTCGCAAAAAAACCCCGTTTGTAAACAAATCCATCAAAAAAGTTTGCGCTACATTATACGATGTAACGCCGGCTGTGCACGATATCATCTTTCTCTTCTTGCTCATAATCTTTCTTTCGGTCATTATAATGTGCAGCCTACGGCTCTGTGTCACCCACACACGGTCGCGAATAGAGAATTTTTGTCGATCCTTCTTATTTATGCAGCCGCGCGTGACGAATTTGTAAAAGGAGGAGGATTTTCAAGTTACATCTCGAGCGAATTTCCGCTTGCCCTTTTACGGATGAGTACGTCTGCAGCGCCCCCTATTAACAACATCGGTATCGAATCTTTCTACGTTCTCGTTGTTGAATACTGGATACGTTCACGCTCCCTATATACGTTCCCTCAGCGCGTTTCTATGGTGATATCTCGTTACAACGTGGTGGTATTTTGTTCTGTTGTATGCGAAAAGGAATTCTGCTTCACATACGCAATGAAATCTTGCAGGTCAACGTGAATAATACATTTTACTACGTCACACACGCAGACGCGATAGAAAGCCAACATAATAACAATGTGCGGCGATTTCTATTTGTTTTCTATCAATGTTTTATGACATTTCCTTGGTTCTCGCGCTCTCGTCTTACAAGATTGCACCTTAGAGTGTAGTGAGTGCTATGCGCGCGTATGCCAGGGGCGGTTACAGAAACATCTGCAAGACACGGGTGTGTGTGTGAGAGAGAGATAATCCGTGTGACGTAGGAAACACAGAGGAACACGGAGAGTGGAAAGTAATTCCTGCACAAAATGTTATCTTAAGAAGGAAATGCGACCACAATCCGATTATTGTTGATTGCACAGAAACTGCTAAGAGTAGCAGCCGAAATAAGCCCCCGGTGGTTGCGCCCCCTATGTTTTGCCTCGGTAAATGTTTATGATCAGAGAAATTTTGTTTGCAGGCGTTATTTGATCGGGTATGTGTGATGTTGCGGAAACTGTTGATTTATTCTAACGTGATAAATTACACCTTTGTGACAGTCACGATCAACAAACCGAGAACAACAAATAGAAGGCGATGGTAGAAATGAAAGATAGGATGTAAAGGAAGAAAAGTGTTGATAGAGATGGAGAGAGAAAGAGAGAGATAGGTAGAGAGATGGGGAAGAAAGAAACAGACAGATAAAGAGAGGGGGAGAGATAGATAAAGATAGAGAAAGGGAGCGAGATAGATAAAGATAGAGAAAGGCGGAAACAGAAAGAGAGAGAGAGAGAGAGAGAGAGAGAGGGGGGGGTTGAAAGGAGAGAGAGAAAGAGAGAGACAGACTGACAGACAGCCAGAAAGAAAGAGAGAGAAAGAGACAGAGAGAGAGAAAGAGAGAAAGAGAGAGAAAGAAAGAAAGAAAGAGCGCGCGCGAGAGAGAAAAAGAGACAGGGAGAGAGAGAGAGACAGAGAGAGAGATGGAAAGAGAGACAGAGAGAAAGAGAAACACACACACATAGGGAGAGAGAGAGAGACAGATGGGAGAGTGCTCTGCAGCTCATCGCTACAATATTTGCGTTGTGTGATACTAGATGGCACTGCTAGCACAGTCATCGCTGCTTTTCGTAGTTAATATAATTGCTGCGCATTTCCAATTCTAGTGCATCATTGCAAGTCGATCAATATGTTTGAGTTGGGTTCTAATATACGGCGATCTATGTCTCTGGTAATAGGCGGCTATAGACACGCATCCGCGACTACATACACACGTAGACGCACCAGTACATACACAGATGTATCACCACACACAGCTACACACACACGCACGCACGCACGCACGCACGCACATACACACACACACACACACACACACACACACACACACACACACATATATATATATATATATATATATACACACGCACGCGTGTATACATGTACACACATGATGAATCGGAAATAAGGAAAGCAATTATTTACTCTTTGCAATCGCTTATTAATCATGTTGATACAATCGCTTGATAGGACGCGTAAATATATATTTAATATGAATCATAGGCATTACTTTTATTCACTTGCATTATAAGTACATGCATGCAATAATAAAAACAAATAATAAGTTTTCATAATATCTAACCACGACGTGTGCGTCTTCGAACACTATAATATAAGTCTATATAAATCACTATATAAGACACTATATATAAGACTCTATATAAGACTTATATAGTCTTATACTATATATACTTATATTAGACACTATATAAATCTATATATTATAAGGCAATATAACGATAAGACAATTATACAACATAGACAATATATATCATCCCACGACAGATTTAAAACGGTGTCCACATACCGTGGTGAATACGCACATAACCTGACCGACCTCATGACCTCTGAATTATTCTGCAGATTTTATCCAGCAACTCATCGATTGATGTTTCACATCTAAAACAGCGAAGTTAATTCGTCTGGTATTAGCACCGTGTGTGTGAGATACAATCACAGAAATAATATGGGTAGACTAATATAAGTGTCTCTATATATTTCTATGGATACAACAGTAAGAGTTGGAGTTAGTAAAACCTAGCCCAAGTTATAGCCATTAGTCCCACAATAATCACCTAAATTAGTGCTAGTATACTGAGAGTAACACCACGCCAACGACAAATATAGGTTGGCGTTAGAAAACGAACACTAAATGTAGTGAATTAACCAGCAAGTTACTGATGAAGGACAATAATTATTGCGAGTGGCTCTTAGTGTAATAAGCTTGAGAATAACTAGGGTGGTAGTGTAAAAGTTGGCTCGTTATGTGGTTGGCGAATGCAAGATCCACTCTCATCAAAGATTAACAATATCATCTGCTAGAACATAGACGCAGAATTAATTACAATAAAGGGCACATTACACACATTGCCAATATTCAATAGATACTATAATTGCGAACTCATCGTGATGAACATGAGATCTTATATCGTGGGGTTTGTGGTTACAGACGGGATGCCCTCATCGGCCGTGGTTACGTCACAGGAAGATGTGAAAATTACAGTTTAAATTAACGACAAGCTTTGCTTTTACGTCACACACATTAATGTGAAGCCTGCTGCGTATCCTTGTATATTCGTTGCCGGTACAGACGCATAGGTATTGATTAAAATAAAAATAAAAATAATTATCATAAGAAACAACTATATAAACATCGTAATTGTTATAGTAATAAAATATTAATCGCATAGGTATTGATTATAATAAAAAAAAAACAATATAAAAATAATAATGATGATAACACTGTATTGATTCATTGATGAATATATTACTAGCTTTCGTGTTTAGGACGTGTAATTCATGTGTGTTCTCATGTTTCAAGCGGATGAAAACGAGTTTTTCTCACTTTTTTCTCACTTTTTTCTCACTTTTTTCTCACTTTTTTAGGAATAGCTTTCATGCTGTGACAAAGGTTGTACTGAAGTAGTAGTCCTCGCTTTATGCGCGACGGAGACACTAGCCGCCACCATATAGGATCTGGTTACGTTATTCCACTTGCAACCAGCATATAGGATCTGGTTACGTTATTCCACTTGCAACCAGCATATA
>NW_014577102.1:202948-203236 GCF_000485595.1 Priapulus caudatus | reverse complement strand
TCTCTCTCTCTCTCTCTCTCTCTCTCTCTTCTCTCTCTCTCTCTCTCCTCTCTCTCTCTCTCTCTCTCATTCTCTCTCTCTCTCCGCCTTATTGCGACGTAATTTCGTCGATTGACGGCGATTTACATGCGATCTTCGTGCCGAGAGTCCGGTGACCGGTCTGATTGGTCACGTTACCCAGGAGTCGGGCGGCTGTGCTATTAGACGCGGAAATTGTAGTGGATGCGGCTAGCGGAATAGTGATTGTGTGTGTGTGTGTGTGTGTGTGTGTGTGTGTGTGTGTGTGTG
>NW_014577102.1:200780-201133 GCF_000485595.1 Priapulus caudatus | reverse complement strand
GTCTCCTTCCTCTATTACCTTCTCTATCGTGGTCTCCTTCCTCTATTACCTTCTCTATCGTGGTCTCCTTCCTCTATTACCTTCTCTATCGTGGTCTCCTTCCTCTATGACCTTCTCTATCGTGGTCCCCTTCCTCTATTAACTTCACTATCGTGGTCTCCTTCCTCTATTACCTTCTCTATCGTGGTCTCCTTCCTCTATTACCTTCTCTATCGTGGTCTCCTTCCTCTATGACCTTCTCTATCGTGGTCCCCTTCCTCTATTAACTTCACTATCGTGGTCTCCTTCCTCTATTACCTTCTCTATCGTGGTCTCCTTCCTCTATTACCTTCTCTATCGTGGTCTCCTTCCTC
>NW_014577102.1:198643-199156 GCF_000485595.1 Priapulus caudatus | reverse complement strand
TCTCTATCGTAGTTCTCTTCCTCTATTACCTTCTCTATCGTGGTCTCCTTCCTCTATTACCTTCTCTATCGTGGTCCCTTCCTCTATGACCTTCTCTATCGTGGTCCCTTCCTCTATTACCTTCTCTATCGTAGTTACTCTTCCTCTATTACCTTCTCTATCGTGGTCTCCTTCCTCTATTACCTTCTCTATCGTGGTCTCCTTCCTCTATTACCTTCTCTATCGTGGTCTTCTTCCTCTATTACCTTCTCTATCGTAGTTCTCTTCCTCTATTACCTTCTCTATCGTGGTCTCCTTCCTCTATTACCTTCTCTATCGTGGTCCCCTTCCTCTATGACCTTCTCTATCGTGGTCCCCTTCCTCTATTACCTTCTCTATCGTGGTCTCCTTCCTCTATAACCTTTCCTACGGTGGTCTTCTTCCTCTATGACCTTTTCTATCGTGGTCTCCTTCCTCTATTACCTTCTCTATCGTGGTCTCCTTCCTCTATTACCTTCTCTATCGTGGTCCCCT
>NW_014577102.1:196432-197122 GCF_000485595.1 Priapulus caudatus | reverse complement strand
CCCTTCCTCTATAACCTTCCCTACGGTGGTCTCCTTCCTCTATTACCTTCTCTATCGTGGTCCCCTTCCTCTATTACCTTCTCTATTGTGGTCTTCTTCCTCTATTACCTTCTCTATTGTGGTCTTCTTCCTCTATTACCTTCTCTATCGTGGCCTCCTTCCTCTATTACCTTCTCTATCGTAGTCTTCTTTCTCTATTACCTTCTCTATCGTGGTCTCCTTCCTCTATTACCTTCTCTATCGTGGTCCCCTTCCTCTATTACCTTCTCTATCGTGGTCCCCTTCTTCTATGACCTTCCATACGGTGGTCTTCTTCCTCTATTACCTTCTCTATCGTGGTCTCCTTCCTCTATGACCTTCTCTATCGTAGTCTTCTTTCTCTATTACCTTCTCTATCGTGGTCCCCTTCCTCTATGACCTTCTCTATCGTGGTCCCCTTCCTCTATTACCTTCTCTATTGTGGTCTCCTTCCTCTATAACCTTCTCTATCGTAGTCTTCTTTCTCTATTACCTTCTCTATCGTGGTACCCTTCCTCTATTACCTTCTCTATTGTGGTCCCCTTCCTCTATTACCTTCTCTATCGTGGTCCCCTTCCTCTATTACCTTCTCTATCGTGGTCTCCTTCCTCTATTACCTTCTCTATCGTGGTCTCCTTCCTCTATTACCTTCTCTATCGTGGTCCCCTTCCG
>NW_014577102.1:191763-192256 GCF_000485595.1 Priapulus caudatus | reverse complement strand
GTGTGTGTGTGTGTGTGTGTGTGTGTGTGTGTGTGTGTGTGTGTGTGTGTGTGTGT
The DNA here is from genome assembly GCF_000485595.1 of Priapulus caudatus. Classification (NCBI taxonomy): domain Eukaryota; kingdom Metazoa; phylum Priapulida; class Priapulimorpha; order Priapulimorphida; family Priapulidae; genus Priapulus; species Priapulus caudatus. Next base: position 192,200 of record NW_014577102.1, on the reverse strand, counting down.
GTGTGTGTGTGTGTGTGTGTGTGTGTGTGTATATACCTAGTGAGTAGTGTGGGTATATATGTGCCTACCTGCATGTCTGCGTGCAGTCGTATCACCTCACCACATGGTTATTTTGTGACTTTGACTTTTGACTTTTTCCGCGACACTAGCATCAAATGCTGCTATTTGGACGCTGTTCTCCTTTCTCTATTCCCTTTTCTATCGTGGTCCCCTTCCTCTATTACCTTCTCTATCGTGGTCTCCTTCCTCTATTACCTTCTCTATCGTGGTCCCCTTCCTCTATTACCTTCTCTATCGTGGTCCCCTTCCTCTATTACCTTCTCTATCGTGGTCTCCTTCCTCTATACCTTCTCTATCGTGGTCCCCTTCCTCTATAACCTTCCCTACGGTGGTCTCCTTCCTCTATTACCTTCTCTATCGTGGTCCCCTTCCTCTAT
>NW_014577102.1:187328-191305 GCF_000485595.1 Priapulus caudatus | reverse complement strand
CGTTGAGTCTAGCTGAGAGACTGCGGCAAGATGAGACGCTACGATAATCGACGGTGTGATCAAAGTAATTAACTAATAACTATAGACATATTAGCGTGCGAGTTAATTTCATCGTCGGAGTTCACAGAACGGCTTCATAATCACCTTACTTCACCCGCATGTGTTTTTTTCTCACGTGGACACTTTATCGTACGAAATATTGCGGCATTCGTATTCATTAGAGAGAAAAAAACTCGATGTTATAATTGGCCGTTAATAATACTGTAACGTTCGAGGGAGAGAGATGCGTAGTAGCGATGCGTGTTAATGAGTGCGTTCGTTATCAGCAGGGATGCTGTGATCTCTCATGTCGCAGCATCCGCATCTGTGTTACTATGGCGTGTGCAGTGATGCTGTGAATCACGCGCCAGTCATCATATCAGTGTGTCATATTACTATTACGTGTGACATGCAGAGCTGCGGTGAAATGTCAGCGGGGTGCTTTAACCTATACAAAAGTAAGGTTACAACTATAACTCTCAGGAGATTCGTGACGTAGACAATTTAAAGTAGGCTACCTACATTAACACACGCACAGAATATGGACTTTTGCCGTAATCAACATGCATTAATAGCCGAAACCGCCTCCGAGATTTTCACTCATCCTCTCATCGCATTTTATTGATTATATTGCGTGTGCATGCATACAGCTCGATATATGTCAGACGGGCCTCTCTCCTTGCGATGTTCCAGTGAGATCGGTTCAGAATCATAAAGATCGAGAATAGCCTAATTAAGTTTAATTAGTCCCTTGTGTCATTCATAATAGAGTAATTAAGTCCTACGGTTGCAAGAGTGGCTAGGGAGGCGGTTGAAAAGCACTTCAATCTTGCACCGAGACCGCTCTCAATAGGGGGCGTTGCATCGGCCGTGGTAAAGCCGTTTTAGCGAATATTACTCGTTTCACATTCCGCCACAAAGAGGTTAAATGCCTTCTATTTTGCTGCTCAAATAAAACTCTTCCTCGTGCTTGCCCTAACACATACATGTCCGGTGTGTGTGTAACTATTTCATTTGACTTATTCATTCATACCCGTTATCGACATATTTGTGAGAGTCAAATGAATCTAGGGAGAAATTTATCAAGTAACAGGACGGCTGGTGGACCTTGAACGAAGCAATCGCAAATCGTAGATGGCATATATGCCGCATCCATCAATTTCACTTGCTGCTGTACCGACTTTAATGCCAATCGCTACGACCTACTGTAGCCGTCTAGCTTGCATTCCGAGCTTGTCTCTCTATGGAATATTGTCGTTATTGCTTTATTACTGAATAGCGATTTTCACCGGCGCAAAGTGAGTGTAGGCCTACATTTGCATCGGATTATCGTTTGATTGTTCGCGGAAAATATCTCGCAATTTACGCAAATATGACACGAGGAGACGTTTCATAAACGTTTACCGTTGTAAATGTTAGCGAGTTCGTTATTCTAACGGCGAGATGATTCCATGGATAACGAATAGCAAGACTTAAAACTAGCATGTTATCAGGAGTGAATAATAATAATGTCTAGCTCGCTGGCTGTCTGCCTGTCTTCCTGTTTGGCTTTCTCTCTATTTTCTATGTTGACTTCACTCTCAAATACGCACGCACTTATACGCGCACGCAACGACGCAGGCAAGCACTTGTTCTGAATTCAATCTCATACCGAAAACAAGATTATAAAAAGGGAAAATTGTTAACAGACATATAAACAAGTACTCGTCCTGCTCATGCGCCGCAAACCGTCCAAACGAACCCCGTGAGCGTGTATGCCAGGTACTGTGACTTACTATATATAAAAGCAAGAGATATTACGTTATATTAAAGTACCAAAATTACGCAACCAAATAGACGCGCTCGTGTTATAAATCACACGCAATATGAACATTGGAGTTCATGCACGCTTAACCGGTATTACATGATTGAAGGTGCTAATAACCCCAGGAGCGTAGCGAACATATTTTGTTTGAGGGTAAAGCTACGTGGTGTATTGTGGTTCGATTCTAGGAAGGTGACCCCGCCGTTGACCATGTATTGTTTGTATTTTTCTGGGGGGAGAGGACTGCCTCCTTGCCTCCCTCCCCTCCTCCGCTAGCCACGGCCCTGATAACGGTGGGTGTCTCCACGGGGTTGTAAACACAGCTATGGCTAGCATGGTGGGAATGACGGCAGATGACAATCTCCGGTCGCATGCCTAGCAATCGGACCGTCGGTAAAGCTCTGCCGGACCCGATAGCGAGGCTTTAACTCTTTCGGCCCCAGATTTAAATATTTCCGTCGCCGTGCCGTCAGTCGCGCTCGTCTCTGTGATGTAACTACTGATGCATGTACAACAATAACAGTCCAGCGGAGCTAGGGGTAGGGTTAGAATCAGGAGGCTTGTTTTCAGCGATAGGTTCACCATATTTTTAACGCATTCGCGCATACATCACCGCGCAATGCTACGTCATCCCTGCGCCGCGTGTCGCGTCACAAAGCGCTTGCGTCTGACGCAGGCAGAAGACGACGCAAGGAGATGCATGTGCAGCGTCGCCGACGGCATATTCCACGCTTTCTCGCGAATGTTTTCGAATGCAATTGACTCGGGCCCGAGATTGTGAGCTACTTTCGCGCTCCCTGCTCCCGATTGCAAATTCTCCCCGGCGGGCTGATTCGTCTGCGCATGCGCAGATTTCCGCCGACAAAGAACTCCCGCTGTAGACTCAAATGGCGGATTGCTTCTCCAGCTTGCTTTGCTTGTCTCAGCTTTACAACAACGCGAGTTGCCGAGTACTACACGCGCTCGCGTTTATATCTATTTCATGTATATAATCTATAAATAATACAGAATCTATTTTATTATAAAAACCAATCGCTGTTAGTGGCTACTGACCTTCGCTCGATTTAATTTTCGTTCGAATTCATCCCGACGCGGTGACGTCACCGAGCGATCTATTTTCGGTTACGTGACAGCGGTTCTGCCGCCAGTCTGAAGTGGGTATATGGGTAATGATATCATTTATTGCCTAACCGGGAAGCTCATTATAGCGTATACAGACCGTCGACTTTGTCCTAATCGAGAAATTGATTGCGTGTTGGATCATGGTGTTTGTTTCTTTAGAGAGTAGAGTGTTTTGTCGTGTATACTATAGTGAAGGTCATTAAGTTTTACGTGGCGTATAAAAAGGGGGAAGATGATTGGTTTAAATGTGTGGCTGTATGGCGAGGTATTCGTTGCAGAAATGTGTTGTGTGGTAAATCGCTAGTTCAGAATAGCACTGCTTCGGCGTTTGAGTGTCGTTCTAGCTAGAATGGTTCGTTTCAAAGTGCTTTTTGTCAAAACTGAAATTCCGTTAACGACGACAGAACGTCTATGGGCGGTGCGGTTCGTACCCCTATTCTCCAAAGCGCTCGTATAACTCTCTGATTGCCTCACATTTGGATTTCTTTATTTTAGCCTCTCTAGGTTTCTACCACTCTCTGTCACTCGCTCTTCTCCTTGTTCTCTTTCTCTCTCCCTATCTCTCTCCTCTCTCTCTCCCTCTCTATCTTGTTTGGTCTGTCTCTGTCTCTCTCTATCGCTTACTAGCTCTCGCGCGCACACGCACACGCACGCACACGCACGCACGCACGCACGCACGCACGCACGCACGCACGCACGCACGCACACACGCATACGCTCGCGTATGCTCTTTTCGCGTAACCTCTCTGCTTCCCAGTCTGTATCTTCTCCTTCTCTGGTTCTCGCTCCCCCTTCCTTTGATTTTACCCTTTTCAATCGCCCACAGCCCCCTACTCATTAGACCTGTCTCACACACTCTACTACATCTATTTCTCTACGTTCAACACTTTATGCTGTCCCTTCTTCAACGCACCTCTCTCTCTCCCCACTATCTTTCTCTACTTTATCTCTCTCTCTCTCTCTCTCTCTCCTCCCACTATATCTTTCTCTACTTTATCTCTCTCTCTCTCTC
>NW_014577102.1:176925-187318 GCF_000485595.1 Priapulus caudatus | reverse complement strand
GTTCAACACTTTATGCTGTCCCTTCTTCAACGCACCTCTCTCTCTCCCCACTATCTTTCTCTACTTTATCTCTCTCTCGCTCTCTCGCCTTTGCTCTCACAGACGAATCGCTCTTTATCTCCACCCACCCCCACCCCTCATCTCTCTCGTGCGCGCGCTGCACGTCGCTTCCTCTATCACTCTCTTCGATTGTAATAACTGGCGGCACATGCGCGCAGGCCGGCAGAGAGAGAGCGTGCGTGTAGTCAGTCGTCTGTGCGTCGTACGACCAGCGTGTTCACGATAGCATCATTCCAGGCAAGCATCGCCGCGTAGACAGTAGCATCATCATCAGTAGCAGCAGTAGTAGTGGTGACCGCACAGCAGCAACAATAGCAGCAGCAACAGCAGCAGCAGCAACAGCAACAGTAGCAACAACAGCAGCACCAGCAGTAGTAGTGGTGACAGCGCAGTAGCAGTAACAGCAGCAGCAGCAGCAGCAACAACAACAACAACAACAGCAGCAGCAGTAGTAGTGTCCGCAACAACAACAACAGCAGCAGCACCATCAGCAGCGCCATCAGCAGCAGCAGCGTCAGCAGCACCAGCAGCATCAGCAGCAGCAGCAGCAGCAGCGGCGGCGGCGGCGGCGGCGTGCACCTATGCAGGACATGGAGCAGCTGCAGCCAGCCTTACCTGACGTGTTCGAGGTGCGAAATCCCGTGCAGTCCGTGGGCTACGTGTAGTTTTAGTCGCTCTTCGATGTTGTGTGAAATCTGTCCGTTGAAACGGTGAAGGTATTCGAGCGATGTGTTAGGTTTGTTCGGTAGATGTTAGATGTTAAATGTTAGGTTTGTTTGTTGGTTGTTGTTGGTTGTTAGATGTCGTGTGAAATCTGTCGGTTGGAACGGTGAAGGTATTCGTGTGCCTCTGTGGGATGCGTTGGGTTTGTTTAATTATAGTAATTCCTACGATGTGTTAGAATGGGTTTGTTATTCTCCTGTTGTGTTATAGGTTTAAGGTAGTGTTTTATGTTTTTGTGTTGTGTTGTGTTGTGTTGTAGGCATGTCGAACATGTTCTGGCATTCCTACGCTGTGTGGAATGTGCTTCATTCGCGTAGTTGTTGTTTTTGTTACATGAGATGTGTTGGTATTTTGTTTACATCAGTTTGGTTATTTTTTTGCTGTGTATGACAGAGTGGTGTGGAAGGCTTATTAGGGTTAATAACCGGCCACGTAAGACGTGTTGCATAGTTTATTCGTGTTTTTTTCAGTTGTGCGGAATTTTACTGCACCGGCTGTTCGTCTGTTTTTATTATATAATCGCCGTGCTAAGATTTGTAACAACTAATTGTTCGTGTTCTGTGCGGTTATAAAATCCTACATTTTCTTTTGTTTTGTGCAGTGTGGTTACCGTCATAGTATAGTATAGTCATGGTATTGTAGCCGTACTAGGCTCTATGACTGTTTCACGTCGTAGGAACGCTTCTCGCCACGTAGTGAGAAACGAGATAGTAACTTGTGGCTACCGACATAGGTTGTTAAGTTGAGTAAACCGACGCTATCACGGTATGAGCTGGAGACTGTTCCGGCGATGCGGTTCGATTCGCCACAAGTTACCTTCTCGCTTCTCAGTGCGTGGCGAGAAGCTGACAACGACGTGAAACAGTCGTGAGAAAGAGAAGTAGTGAAAGAGTCTGCGTGAAACTCCTTCGACGTGAAACAGTCTAGGAGCGGATGCAGTTTGATATTCGAAATCTCCCTCTCGTCAAATTCCAGCGGGGAGTCCACGCATGCACGAGCGGGCAATTTCTAGCTGTGTGCGCCTGTTGCTCTGTCTGAAAGAAGAGACAGCGGTGTCCTCTGATGCTGCCGCTTGCCACCTTTATCTGGCTTCATCCGCGTCTGTAGACAGATTCGGATTTGTCTGTGTTCGTATCCGGATTCAGTGTAAGATAGTGTAGATGATTTAGTGTAAGAGAGAGAGAGTAACGGATTCAGTGTAAGATAGTGTAGATGATTTAGTGTAAGAGAGAGAGAGAGAGAGTAACGGATTCAGTGTAAGATAGTGTAGATGATTTAGTGTAAGAGAGTATACAATAATCAGTGTGAGAGAGCGATAGATTAAAGTATTCCGTGATAGAGAGAGAGAGAGAAAGTAAAGTATTCAGAGATAGTGTAGATGATTTCAGTGTAAGATAGTGTAGATGATTCAGTGTAAGATAGTGTAGATGATCGTTATGAGTAGAGAAGTAAACGGATTCAGTGTAAGATAGTGTAGATGATTCAGTGTAAGCTATGTGTAGATGATTCAGTTGTAAAGATAGTGTAGACTGATTTAGTGTAAAGAGAGAGAGAGAGAGAAGAGTAACCGATTCAGTGTAAGTATAGTGTAGATGATTTAGTGGTAAGAGAGAGACGAGAGAGTAACGATTCAAGTGTAAGATAGGTGTATGATGATTTTAGTGTAGAGAGTATAACATATAATCAGTGTGGAGAGAGCGAAGATTAAAGTACGTGATAGAGAGAGAGAGAGAAAGTAGAAGTATTCAGAGATGAGAGAGAGAGAGATATATATATATATAGTATAATATATATTATATATATATATATAATATACCTTATAGCGAGAGAGAGAGAAGAGAGAGAGAGAGAGAGAGCGAGAGCAAAAGGAAAGAGGGGCGAGAGAGAGAGAGAGCAAGGAATTTATGAGAGAGAGAGAGAGTAAATGATTTAGTGTGAAGAGTGTAATATAACAGATCGAAGAGTAGATAAACGTGAGACTTTTGCAGTAAATACATTCGTGTTTAATTTAACTAAGCGCTATATTTGAAACGGCACAAGTACGCCGGACTGTGCCAAGATGTGGTCGTGTGCCAACGTTGAACGCTGCCCATATACATTCACAAGCTGTAAACTTGGCAGAAGAATTATTGGGGGTGGTAAGCATAAGAAACATATAGCCAAGAGTTAATAATAACATATTAGCTCTTGATATTATTATTATTATTATATATTAATTATTATTATTATTATTTATTGATTATTATTTATTTATTACTTATTATGGTATTATTATTATTATTGTGTTATTATTAATTATTATTGAATTATTATTATTGATTATTGATCATGATATATTATTAGGCTCTGATATAGCGAGCGCTCGGCACACAATAGAAGGGATGTGAACCCCGCGATCTCGCTTGTCCAATGTTCGATAGATAGTTGACACCAGGCGTACATGGACACCCTCCCGGCGATTCTCTGCTACGCCTGGCGGGCTTGCGAAAGCGCAGATCGGATAGATGTCCACCTCAATAACGCCAGCGCTACAGCATCCGAGGGTGTGTGTATGGTGTGTCCTGATGGCGGAGCCACCCTTCTATTAAAAGCCTTCCGCGTAGATGACTGAGTAAAATGGTTAGACCGTACACTCGGGTAAGTGGTTTGTAATGAAGCGCTAGCTTGCTGGCGGACGCTGCGGCAACAGTGGCTACGTTCTAATCAAGCGTGGAGGGATATGGCTAAGCAATGTGCAAACGGCTAACGCCGTCCGAAATATAATTGACGTTTATAAAAGTCGTCTGGCTGCGATGCTGCTATCCACCCCTAACACTTCGTGAGCACGTAGTGTGGTGTGTGTGTGTGTGTGTGTGTGTGTGTGTGTGGTGTGTGTGTTGCGTGCGTAGCGTGCCGTGCGTGCTGTGCGTAATGTGTGTGTGGTGTGTGTGTAGTGTATGGTGTGTGTGTGTGGGTGGTGTGTGTGTGTGTGTGTGTGTGTGGTGTAATGTATGTTGTGTGTGTAGTGTGTGTGTGTGTCGTGTGTGGTCTTGTGACGTTGAAGGTTTGGCTTGTATTGCAAGTAGAATACTATACTCTACTGTACGCTCGCATATGTGTACCTGGCGTACTAGCGGAGGATTTTATATGGGACTCACGGGATAGAAGAGAAAGTAGACAGTCTATTTTTGAAACGCCTCTCTTTCTCATTCTCTCCTCTCATTCTCTCTCACAACACACACAGATCACACACCACAGCCACACAACCAGAGGCAGCACAACACACACACACACATAACCACCTCTCGCTTTCTCTCTCTCTCTTCCTGCTCGTCTCTCTCTCGTCTCTCTCTCTTCTCTCTCTCTCGCTCTCTCTCGCTGTCCTCTCTCTTCCTCTCTTGCCGGACGGTCGTTCTTTCTCTCCTGTTCCGTTCACCCTCACGCGCATTCTGTTCTCGCCTCGCTCGGGGTTGCACCTGTGTAGGCTGCGGGTGGGGCCCCGGCGGCGGCGGGACGCGCGTTGCGGGAGCCGCGGGAGGGCGGGGGCGTCGGAGGGGCGGGGGGCGGCGCTGGGGGCGGGGTGGGGTCGCGGAGGCGCGCGGTGGGCTGCTCGTGGCGGGTCTCGTCGGTCGGGCGGGTTTCCTTTCTTCGTAGTCGGGGGCTGCGGCTCGGTCGGGGGGGGGGGTGGGGGGGGGGCGGGGCGGGGGGGGTCGTCGGGGGTCGTCGTGCGCGTCTCGTCGTCGGTCTCGTATTGACTGGCTCGCGGTCGGACGGTGCGGGGGGGGGCGGTGCGGTCGGGCGGGCGGGGGCGGCTTCTCTGGTCGGAGGGGTGGCCGGGGCGCGCGGTGCGGGGGGGGGGGACGGTGGGTCCTCTCTGGGGGTGCGGTCGTCGGTCTCGTCTCGATCTTCCGCTCTCGTCTCTCTCCTCTTTCTTATTGCTTTCTCAGGGTGTGCTCGGGCCCGGGAGGCCTGCCGGTGCGCTCTAGCGGTGGTGGCTCCGGTGCTGTGTGTGGCGTCGAGCAATTGCGTTCCGGCGGCGGTGGGTGGCGTATCTCGGGGTGGCGTTGGGGTGCGGGGCGTGGGCCTCCAGGTTCCTCGTCCGCTCAGGGGTGCGGGGTGTCACCTTCGCTCTCTCTGCGTTGCTCCTCACGCTCCTCGCTCTCGCTGCTCTTCTCCCCCTCGCTCCTGCTCAGTCCTCCTCCGCGGTCTCTCTCGCTGTGATCATATGGGGCGGGAGCGAGGGTCTCCTTCTCTCTTCTGCTCTCTCTCATTCGCGCTCATTCTCTCTCTCTCCGTTCTTTTATTCTTTCTCCCTTCTCCCTCGACGTCTGCTCTTTCCCTCTCTCTCCCGCTGCTCTAATTCTCCGCTCCTCTTTTCGTATGGTCTTTCTCCCGGTCTCCATTCTCTTCTCCTCGCCGTCCTCTCTCCCTCACTTTCTCTCTCGTTACTACTCAACATCTCACTCTCCCTCTCGACTTCTCTGCCGCCTCTTCCCCCTGCTTCCCTCTCCCCCGTCCCCCCTCTCCACCCTCCTTCTCGCTCTCTCTCCCTTCTCTCGCTGCTCTCCCCTCTCCCCTCTCTCCGCTCTCTCCGTCTCCCCCTCTCCCGCCCTTCCCCCTCTCCGATCTCCGCCCTCTTCCCCACTCTGCCCCTCTGCCCCTCTCTCCCTCCTCCCCTCTCTTCCTTTCCTGTCTCTTCCCACCTCCTGCTCCTGGCCCCTCTCTCTAATCTCGGCAGGTGCGTACGCAGGGAATGTGAGCCGCTCACGACGACAACAATCGAGCTCGCCGCTCGTAACCTCAGTCAGAGAGAAAGCCGCACGTAAGGTCACTCTCTCTCTACGTTTGTCTCGCTGCGCTCCACTTTCCACTGGGAATACAGCGAGTAGTATAGCGAGAGAGTACGCGAGCAATAGCGCGAATAGAAGAGAAGAGAGAGTAACGGCGAGTCTCAGATGTTCGTGTCATTGTCGGTAAATGTAGCCGGGAGGTGGCTAATGACCGGGTAGTGTGTGATAGTGTGTGCTGCTGCACGCCTTGACTTGCGTGCTCATGCAGCGCGGTGAGGCTAAAACCGTCGCCAACGCGTTTAACTGTACGGCGCGCCTGTATGTTCGGGCGGAAGGGGTAAGAGGTGTGGTTGTGTGGTGTGTGTGTTGTTGTGTAGGTGTTTGTGTGTGTGTGTATGTGTGTGTGTGTGTGTGTGTGTGTGTGTGTGTGTGTGTGTGTGTGTATGTGTATGTGTGTGGTAGTATGTATGTGTGTGAGAAGAAAGAGAGAGGGGGATAATGTTTTAGAGCTTTTTTGTTTTGCCGACCGTACGTGTTGAGCGCGTTGTTTCGATCAGCCGCTAACAGAGAATTCGCGACGCCTAATTAATTATTGCTGATGCTTCAAGTATTTAGTACTACTTACTACTGGCTATTGCTGCAGCTGCTGCTGCTGCTGTTGCTGCTGCCTGGCTGCTGCTGCTACTGCTACTGCTAAGCCTACTACTACTGCTATTGCTTGCTGCTGTCGACACTAGCTGCCTGCTGCTGCTCGCTGCTGCTGCTGCCTGGTGGTGGTGGTCGGTGGGCTGTGTTGTTGTTGTCTGTGTTGCTTGTGCGCCGCTGCGCTGCTGGCTGCGTGGCTGCCTGCTGCACTGCTGGATGCTACTGCGCTGCTGCAGCTGAACTCGCCTGCGTCGCGTGAACAATTTCGTTTATGGCGGGTTTTACTCGGAAAGCAGTACATACATCTGTAATACTATTGCGCAATCGAGGCGTGATAATCACGCCCACCATATCACACTGCAGGGCAGGGCAGCAGCAGCAGCAGCCAGCAGCACAACAACAACAACAGTAGTAACAGCAGCAGACAGCCACAAGCGAGGAGTAGTAAGTAGCAGCGCAGGCAGCGCAGCAGCAGCCAGTAGTACAGCCAGCAAATAGTAGTAGCACCCAGCAGCAGCAGCCAAGAACAGCCAGCAGCAGCGCAGCCAGCAGTAGTAGTGGTAGCGAGACAGCAGCAGCGCAGCAGGCAAGCAGCCGTGGGCGACAGCCAATGACCTTGATCTCGAACTCAGTTCTTGCTGCCGTCTGTCTTCCACGAGAACAGACGCGCCCTCGTTTCTCACGGCATCGTTAGTTTTTGTGTCTTCATTATCTTCTTCATCATTTGATCCCAGGCTCTTCGCGAGGCCTCGTGTTATTCACGTATACGAGCCGCGAGAGAGGAGAGAGATAGATAGAGACGAAGGAGAGAGGAGAGGAGAGAGAGAGAGAGAGATAGATAGATAGATAGAGAAGGAGAAGAGAGAGATGAGAGAGAGAGAGAAGGAGAGCGAAGAGAGAGAGAGAGAGAGAGAGAGAGAGAGAGAGACAGAGATAGATAGATAAGATAGATAGAGAGAGAGGAGAGCGCGCGCGAGAGAGAGAGAGCAAGAGAGAGCAGAGAGAGAAAGAAAGAGAGAAGAGAGAACGCAACAGCAGAGAGAGCACAGACAGAGAGAGCAGAGAGACGGCCACAGAGAGAAGAGAGACAGACAGAGAAGAGAGCACGAGAGAAGAGAAGAAAGAGAGAGCAGAGAGAAGAGAGAGATCGGAGAGAGATAGAGAGGAGAGAGAGAGAGAGAGGAGAGAGAGAGAAGAGAGAGAGAGAGAGAGAGAGAGATAGAGAGAGACTCTTAAGCGCCGCGATTCTCTGACTCCACACTCACGATATAATACACCAGTATCACTGAGTTGTAGCACGGGAAACATGACGTTTCTAATAGAAGCGCCGTACAATGATAGGCGCAGCTTCGCGACACTTGATGCTGCATGCTGTCCCCCAGCCTGTCGTTAGATAACCGGCAGACTTGTTGACACGAAGTATAGACGTAGAGAATCTCACTGTCTAGCATATAGCGGCGTATTTGAAAGCGATTGCGAACGAAGCTCTAGTGTATATAATACTGTGTATACTATAAGTGTAACTATATATATATATATAATATATATATATATATATATATATGACGTGTATAGGCCGTGTATCTTGGTTAATTAATGTTAGCTTACATAATAGTTTCCACTCGTGTCATCGCCCCGCTAACAAACAAATAAATTCACTGAATTAAGTAGATTGAAATTCCACACTACGGAATGCTTGTGTTCTTTCTGGCCAGTCGCCTCTCACCATTATGTTGGTCTATAATTGGTTGTTGTTGTTGTTTTTGTTGTTGTCGTTGTTGTTGTTGTTGCTGTTGTTGCTTTGTCGTCGTTGCTGTCATCGTCATCGTTGTTGCTGCTGGTGTCGGTGTTGTTGTTAGTGTCGCTGATTGTGTTTTTGTTCTAGTTTTTGTTTTTCTCGCTGTTAGTATTGTTGTTGTTCATGTTGTTGTTTTTGTCTTCGTCGTTGTCGTTGGTATTGTTGTTGTTGTTTTATTTGTGTTGTTGTCGTCGTCGTCGTCGTCGTTGTTGTTGTTGTTATTGTTGTTGTTTTGTTGTTGTAGTCGTCGTCGTCGATCTTGTACGTTTTCTAGTTCAACACCTAACTCTTTATTTCTGTTCGCAGGTTCGATATGGCATGGTTACTGTTAGCGATGGCAAGGGTAAACCACAGCCGACCAGACTACAGCTGGCAGGTAGTGGCTTTACACTACAGAAGGAGGAGCTGGTCTACGCCATCCCGACAGACATGTCCGATCCGGCACCCGTCGATGGATCAAAGGTACGAACGAACTTTCTCTCCTAGTATGTACATACATATTTCTATCTGGTTAGCTTTTCGTTCAGCCTCAGGTCTATGGCCTATGTTTTTGGCCACAGCTAGTGTGGTAAAGTGAAAGGCTGCACGGGTGGAGATAGATAGGACCATGTGCTAGCGGTATCGTTGATGGGTCAAATGTAGTAGCTTTCTCTCCTAGTATGTACGGACCTATTTCTACCCAGTTCCGACTCGACCGTGTCCATTTCGCCCTGCCTGAGGCCTGTGGCCACAGCCAGTCTGGTGGAGTGAAGGGCTGCACGGGTAGAGCTAAAGGCGGGACCGTATCCTAGCGGTAAATGCATAGTTAATAGCAATAATTATAAGTTAATTATAAAGTAATAGCATGTTAATTAGCAGCCCGGGTAATTAGTCATAATAGCTACGGCGGTGATGCGGGATGAGATACCACTTGTCTTAACTAAACGCCATTGACTCATTTCGCTGTATTCTCTTCCGCAGTATTCTGAAATAGCCATTCCACTTTGCCAGATTATAAAGTGATACGAAATAAACAATTCTTGCCAATGATCTCTATATTCTCTCTATGTTATACACCCCTGGTGTTATCTGCAGGAAATGCTCGGCATGCATGATGGGTAATGCTATCCCCCGGGCGTGGAGGGAGGTGACCGCAACGTGGCAGCACTAGTGTTAGGATAGTGTTAGGATTAGGGTAATGCTATCCCCCGGGCGTGGAGGGAGGTCCACGCCCGGGGGATAGCAACACCCATGTATGATGGACACTCTTGTTTTAAGTTGTGCTCTCATCTTCTGTTTTGCTTTCTCGTTCCCACGGTTTACCCCCCCCCCCTCTTACTTCTCCACCCAGTATAATGCGTGGGAATATATAAAAGCGATTTAAATCACAGACGCAAAACACGATAACACAAAAACTATACAAAGTGAAAACAGCTGATACGAATCGCTTCGTTTATTCTTAATTACTATCCTCCTGTGTGTGTATATTTACTTACCTCCTCTCTCTTAATGACAAACTATGTGCGCATGTATTTAGCTATACTCAGAGTCTCAGACCAACGGCGCGTCCACTCCCAACTTCCCATACAGAATATGTTGAGCAAGTTTAAGATGGGCTTGTCGCGATACAGCGACAATCGGGGCGTGTGCGTGTTCTTGGCCAATATCAGCCATATCGAAATACATTCAGTACATATGCCGAGTGCTGATCGTATACGCAAAAAAATAACCGGAGCGACACCCAACCGTGCAAAATCCACCCGGGAATGCATCATGTTTATGTAGCTGGTGCTCATCACTTTCAAAAACTTCAGAAATCAAACTGGGATTGGTCGATCTTCTGTGTTCGTTCTACGGACCGTTTTATACATTGTACCAATAGCGTATTAAGTATGTTACCATACTTAGTATTAAGTATGTTGTCATGTTTAGTATGTACCATACGCTCTTGATTGTACGTATTTTGGATGGATCTCAACTGTCTGCTATTGCCTTCTTACTTGTGAACTATCATCTGCGCACTTGGAAGCTGGCATCTACTAACTTGTCAATTGTCACAAACTAACTTGTCAACTGCCACCTACGTACTTGTCAACTGCCACCTACTAACTTGGCTACTGTTACCTACGTACTTGTCAACTGTCACCTACAAACTTGTCAACTGTCACCTACTAACTTGTCAACTGTCACCTACGTACTTGTCAACTGTCACCTACAAACTTGTCAACTGTCACCTACTAACTTGTCAACTGTCACCTACGTACTTGTCAACTGTCACCTACAAACTTGTCAACTGTCACCTACTAACTTGTCAACTGTCACCTACGTACTTGTCAACTGTCACCTACAAACTTGTCAACTGTCACCTACTAACTTGTCAACCTGCTCTCGTCTCTCATCTCTCTCTCTCTCTCTCTCG
>NW_014577102.1:169598-171771 GCF_000485595.1 Priapulus caudatus | reverse complement strand
CTCTCTCTCTCTCTCTCTCTTTCCCCAATCCCATCTTCCTCCTCCTCATTCTCTTCCTCCTCCTCTACCCCGTCTCTCGCGTGGCTATAGTAGAGGTAGACGCAGACTTCACGCCTGGATGCAAGTCGCAAGTTTAGCCCCAATATCAGAGACGCGCGCACAGAAGTCACACTTCAGTGCGAGTGAGCTTCTCTTTCTCTTGTGTGTATATGCACACGAGGTCCACAGAGACTCACACAATATGCTCATCATACTGTCGCTATAGCATATACGCGCTCAGCTTGATATAACACACGCGACCTTGATCGATGAAACTTTTGACCTGATCACGTTGGGTACACACACGCCTGACACTAAGGTCTGTCAGCGCCTGTGGGAGCGTAGATGCAGCAGCGCATGTTACGTGATGCTGCTGCTGCTGTTCACGGCTGGGTGAAGCCACTAGCAGCGAGATTAAGCCCTCCACTACCACCCCACCACCATCCCACCACCATGTTTTTCACACTGTTTTATCTGTACGCGGGAAAGAGAGAGAAAGAGAGAGAGAGAGTGGGCGAGAGACTGAGAAAAAGATCGAACACGAGATATAAATTAAGAGGCGGGAAAAGAGAACGATGCACCAAGATAGAGAGAAAGAGAGAGAAAGAGAAAAAGAGAGAGAAAGAGTGAGGGAAAGAGAGAAAGAGAGAGAGAGAGAGAGAGAGAGAGAGAGAGAAAGAGAGCGAGAGAGAGAGAGAGAGAGAGAGAGAGGAGGAGGAGGAGGAGGAGGAGAGAGGGGAGAGAGCAAAAGGGTGTGCGTGGGAGAAAGACAGATAGACAGCGTGTCGCCTAGCCGTGATGGAATAGCGGTGTGTGTGATGAGAACCGTTAAACTAGAGCGTTTACATGGCTTTCGTCTGCCGTCAGTAATAAATAAGCAAAAACCATAAGCTGTGCCTCTCCTAGCTGTTGTTAACGGGTTAAGCAGCAATCTAGCTGTTTTTATCGTTTAGGATTACCGCGTAAAATGCGTTGATGAGTCAAAGCATGTAGATTGATCCGAGGGCTTTCGTACGGGTGTCACTTTCCCCCGGGCGTAGATGGAGGGTGCCGCTACGTGGCAGCACTAACTCTAACCCTAACCCGAACCCTAACCCTAACCCGCACCCTAACCCTAACCCGAACCCTAACCCTAATCATAACACAAGTGCAGCCACATCACGTGACCCTCCATCTACGCCCGGGGGAAAGTGCATCCCTTCGTTTAATATCTGTAAAAACCTATGGTATAAAATATTAAAAACGTATTACGGAATTCGTAATCGTTTAATGATCAATTTTGGCTTACGATACAAATTAGTCGTTTAATTAATCTTATTAATGAATTATCGCACGACTTTTATTCGAAATCTCTAACAGCTAATGATTTTAAAGATTAAAAAGTATCACGCTTCGTAAATCGTGTAGTTTTGTTTTACGATAGAAACTAGTTGTTTTATTAGCATTATCTATAATTATCTCACGCATAGTAATTAGACTAATGTCACAACGGTCGTTAGAAAGAACGACCAATCGCAATTAGCATGTATCATCTTTCTTCGCAAGGCGCTAATAGATTACTAACAATAAAGAGTCCGGTAAGTCGCAAGCAATGTGTTCTGTTAAATAATATATGTCACTACTGCTTACTAGCGACACAGCTCTCTCTCTCTCTCAATCACCTACTAACTTGTCAACTGTCACCTACTAACTTGTCAACTGTCATCTACGTACTATATTATTGTCATCATCTTACTTTTCAACTGTTATGTTCTCCCTTGTCATCTGTTGTCTTTGCACTTGTCAACTGTGGTTGTCGTACTTGTCACCTGTGGTTGTCGCACTTGTTACCTGGTCCCTGAATATTTCATCCTTTCATTCATTTTCTTTGTCGGTAATGCGTTAGCTTGTCTCCTGTTACGTTAGAGCAAGCAGCTGCACTGTCGTGAATTTGTAGTGTGCAGAGGTGCAGAACAACAAACCCGATCGTAATTACACCAGCCTATGCATGCGTCACTGCTTTCATCGATTTTACCTATATATTACGTCCGCGTGTGTGTGCGTGAGTGTGGTGTGTGCGCGCGTGCGTGCGTTCGTGCGTGTGCGTGTGTGTGTGTGTGTGTGTGTGTGTGTGTGTGTGTGTGTGTGTGTGTGT
>NW_014577102.1:167441-169573 GCF_000485595.1 Priapulus caudatus | reverse complement strand
AGAGAGAGAGAGAGAGAGAGAGGGAGAGAGAGAGAGAGAGATACTTCATTTCAGTATTTTAGCGTAATGGTCAGAGCACGCTACGTCGTGCATCTACGCAGATCGGCTGAGTCAGAGGGATTTAGCTTCACCGAACACACGGCAGCGGCGCCAACGTTTCCTGTACAATAGTTTGTTGTGTGTGCGTGTACGTGTGCGTGCGTGCGTGCGTGCGTGCGTGCGTGCGTGCGTGCGTTCATGCGTGCTTGCTTGCGTGCGTGCGTGCGTGCGTGCGTGCTTGGTTTTACATCGCTTCAGCCGCGTGTGTACGTCCGTGAGTGGTTTCACACCGCTGTAGGTGCGTGTGCGTGTGTGTGTGTACGTACGTATACGTGAAAGTATGCGTGAACACGTACGTGTGCTGTGGGTGTGTTCGCGCGCGTACGCATGTGTGAACTGGTGCGGCTAGAAATCTACGAAAAACAAATTTTATTAGAGGAACCTCCCTGGTTTTGTAAAGTGTGCATTCCACACGACAATACAAGCACATCATAATATGTTCATCACTCTTCGGCGCAAATTTTAAAAGCAAATTTGTGCAGAATGGGAGATATCATTATTTTGTTGTTTTAATGGCGTCGTTACAACAATAGGCATATACGTATATAATAGCTGTAGATTATTGTAAGTACGGCCTCAGTTAACTGTTCTATATAGCTACAGATCCTTTCCATCAATATATTCGTCCGGCGATTGTCAAATACTCTAAATATTTCTTCACGACAAAGTATGCTGGTGTGATTTCAAATTCAGTGAGCTTGTGAGAACTATATATTGCTGTCATAATTACGCCACACCTCTTTGCGTGGGTAATATATATATATATATATATACATATATATCGCTTTCTTCGATAGAAATTCTCTGAATACCAGTTGAGTCTTCTTCATACGATGATAATCGCGTAGGTTTCACTGATGCTGAAGATCATATGTGCAGACATCGCCCTTAGACTGACTCCACGTCGCAGTGCTGGACACAGCATGTTGCTGCGATTGTACGAGGGCTACCCGTAGACAGCGCGAGACAGTGCTCCTTGTGTCAGTCTATAGCCATGGTCGTCCTTAACTCTTAGATGACTGTCTACGTCACGAATTTCTAGCACCAGCAATTAAGTAGTATATTTGTGTGTTATTTGTACAAAATAAAATGTATGAAAATACAATTAGTGTTTCTGTTTACTTTTCGTGCTTATATACCTTCTTTATACTCCCTAATGTGCCGGTGCATTCGATGTAACCAAACGCTCGACACAAACTCAACCGAAACTTTTGCGTGGCGCCCAGACGCAGCTAGCCGATATAGCGAACATCTGCGGTAAACGAGGCATTGGCAAATTGATTGTGGCCGCCATGGAAATGCCTTGTAAACTTGGGTGTTGCTATCCCCCGGGCGTGGAGTGAAGGTCACGCAACGTGGCAGCACTAGTGTTAGGATTAGGGTTAGGATCACGGTTAGGAGACTTAAACGGGAGTTTCTAATATAAACTTCTTTCTGATTTTTTCTCCTTTGTTTTCCTTCCGATGCACTGAATTGAACTGGTTTGCCCACCATTGTTTATCGTTTAGTTGATCTATAGCGTGAAAGGACGTCGAAGGAGGGTCACGTGATGTGGCAGCACTAGTCACTTCGTACGCTTCAAAGTCCAAATCTTCCACAGAAAGATTCCACAGTCATACTTCCGTGCTAGACATGGTCTTATTTCCCTAACCCTAACCCTAACCCTAATCCTAACCCTAACCCCAACCCTAACCCTAACCGCGCGCCTGACCCTAACCCTAATCCTAACACAAGTGCAGCCACATCACGTGACCCTCCTTCGACGCCCGTGTTCTAGGAAATCCCAACCGAGAGACGCCAGCCAGTAAATCGTGTTCTAGACTACAAATAGTGTTGACGGCAGTAATTCAAATCGTCTAGATTTTTGCAATTTTAACCAACGTATTAACATTATCAGGTGAGAATTTGAGGATATATTTAGTAACGTTAGTACTAACTTTTAATGTAAAAAAAGTACAAAAGTAAGGTTACAACTATAACTCTCAGGAGATTCGTGACGTAGACAATTTAAAGTAGACTACCTACATTAACAC
>NW_014577102.1:157613-160428 GCF_000485595.1 Priapulus caudatus | reverse complement strand
TGGTTGAGGAAAGAGAGAGAGAGAGTCTGAGATAGGGAGGGAGCGAGAGCGGGAGAAGAGAGAGGGGAGGGAGGGAGAGTGGGAGGGAGGGAGAGGGGAGGGAGGGAGAGTGGGAGGGAGGGAGAGGGGAGAGAAGGACATGGGGAGGGAGGGAGAGGGGGAGAACGGGGAGCGAGAGGGGAGCGGGGAAGAGAGTGGGAAACAGACATAAGGGGAGAAGGGGGAGGGAGAGGGGAGAGAGAGGGAAACAGACAGAGGGGGAGAGAAGGGTAGAAGGGGAGAGGGGAAAATTCGGACGTCATCAGACTGTTTGAGATCGTTGGAGATTGATTTTCCACGAGGCTGGAGCCGGCTTGTAATTGAGCGACCGCGTCGCATGCGAAGCAAGCACGAGCAGTAGCAGCAGCAGCAACAACAACAACAGCAGCAGCAGCAGCTGCACGAGTAGCAGCAGCAGCAGCAACAGCAACAGCAGCAGCAGCAGTAGCAGCAGTAGTAGCAGCAGCAGTAGCAGCAGCAGTAGTAGTGTTTATAGCTGCAGCAGCAGCTGTAGTAGCCGCATCAGCAGCAGCAACAACAACAACAGTAACAGTAACAGCAGCAACAGTAGCAGTAGCAGCAGCAGCAACAACAACAACAACAACAACAACAACAATAGTAACAGCAGCAGCAAAAACAACAGTAACCGTAGCAGCAGCAGCACGACCTGCAAATCCCAAGGCTCCTTTCACTCATTCTACATCCTCTCTCATAGAGACACTTTTCCTCTCGCCATCTCTCTCTTTCTCTCTCTTTTTTTCCCTTCTCTATTTCTCTTCATTTCTCTCTCACTCTCTCATTCTCTCTCCCTCCATGTGTCTGTTTCTTTCGTTTATTCTCTCCTTTTTCCCCATTTCCTCTCCCTTTCTTCTGTTCTCTATCGCGCGCATGAGTTTTCAATCGCAGTCTCCCTTCGTAGCTGAGGGCATTCAGTGAGGCATGCAGGTCACTGTGTCTGTCGTTGTATAGCGCCCGCTATATTGCGTTCGTTAGATGCCTCATTCAAGATGGCCCGTTTTTAAATGATTAGACGGCTGCCTGCGTGAGATACACGGGTTTTTTCCTCGCGCCCGCGGCTATACTGATACTCTCTGAGAAACAAGTGATTAGTAGGGCTTCGTTTCCCCGTCGTGAAAGGCTCCTTCTTAGTTCCGTACAGCTAGTGCGACAGTTTGCTGGTGCGTCTGTCAGTAGGTACAGCTCGTGCTGACTGCAGTGTCTGTCTACGCACCGTATCACCGCTTTGCACGCGCTTTGCTCAGTTCGCACTAAAAACACTGATTTACTTGCTCTTTTTTTCCTTCACACTAAAGACGAAGCCGATGTGAATACATATAGGCTTCGTGGCGCGAATTTTACATAATTGCCTATTACGTCAGCGGCGGAGGAAAAATCCGTGGAATTCCGAGCATGTGAATTTTCCCGCTGCAATATCTAGTTTAGCAATTTGCGTAGACAATGGGAGTGAATAATAAATTGCCAACAAATTACGGGAGTAAATTGACGATGTTAAATATCACGAGGTGTATATGGAACGCCCACACTCTCATTTTCTATTCAGAACAGATTTTTTTATTAGTCGTAGTATATACGAGTAGTTGGGAGGATGTAATAGAAAACAAGTATCTACGGATGCGAAATATAGGTTTTATTGTTCGTCTTTGCGTCTGCGTGTGCGTTTATGTATATAATGATCAACGTGTTTTTTGTCTGTCTGCCTGCCTGTATCCTTGTCTGTTTTTCTTTTTGTCTGACTGTCTGTCTGTCCGTCTGTTTGTCTGTCTACTATAGGTCTTTATATATAAAATGTGTTTTGTTAATTCGATGACAATCATAGTAACTCCGAATCTTTGTGATAGTGCCTCAACCTTCTACGAACACAAGATTTTAGCATTTTATTTAGCATTTTCTGTTTGCCATGTCGATCGTCGAATGATGTTGACACAGCCTGCAGCGAATGTTGAAAATATGAGCATAATGGCATGTTTCGTGTATATGTCGTCGTTTATTATAGTTAATATATGAGAGATACGTGCATTTCGAGAAAGTCCGTTTCGTGTTTTAGCGTGGGTTACGTGTGTTTCTATGGAGATATGATAAACATGGTGCGAGACAGTTATTGTTGCCTGCAGCGTAATGGTGATGTCAACGAGATTATTGTTGTTGAGGGCAATGTGTTGTACATGGAATGATATAATAGAAGTCGGGAAATCTATCACACACACGTGCGCGCACACACACACGTGAGCGCACACACGTACGCACACGCACACACACGCGCACACACATATGCACACATACACACACACATACACACACACACACGCACACACGCACACACACACACACGCGCGCGCGCTGCCACGAAGCACACACAGCACACATACACACACCACAACACACACACACAGCACACAACACACACACCCACACACAACACACACACACCATGCAGAGCATATTAGTTATAATTGTAATCGCGCCCAGCACTTCCATTACACACTCAACGAAGGCTGGGTCTGCCGTGCGTAATATATCAAGACAGATGTGATTGCTGCAGTTATTCCACATGGCTTCGTTAACCGCCAGCCGAGCACTCCCGTAAAATTAGCATACTGTTCAGATACCGGACACACCCTCATCCCTGGCCTCATACCATCGTGTATGGCTGCAGGCAAGGGGCATACCCCCTAGAAAAATAAATACATATATACGTATGTATATTATATAGTATATATAAGTATATATAGTTTTTTTTTTTTTATGGGGCAAACAA
>NW_014577102.1:155434-156764 GCF_000485595.1 Priapulus caudatus | reverse complement strand
CGGGCGTGTGTGTGTGTGTGTGCGCGCGCGTGCGTGTGTGTGTGCGTGTGTGCGTGTGTGTGTGTGTGTGTGTGTGTGTGTGTGTGCATGTGTGCGCGTGTGCGCATGCGCGCGTGTGCGTGGTGTGTGTGTGTGCATGTGTGTGAGTGTGCGTGTATTTGCGCTGTCAATGCAGCTGCATATGTATGTGGTGGGGGCGCGGGCGGTGTAACAGCTCATGTGTGAGAACGATGCGTATCTAATCATGACAACGTGAAGCAGCGACGAGATGAGAATATAACGACCACGACATTCTATATTGCGCTCTACCCCTTACTATCTGTTTCCATAGTAACGTGTCAAGATTTGATGGCAACGTGTAACGTCGATTAGATGATGTGGAACATTTGCGGTCATCATTTTCTTAATGTAAATCTTCTCATTCTCTCTCGGTGTGATTCATTGTGGGATTTTGCTTCTAGGAATATGTATATTGCAGCATGTCAGTGTCTCCCTCCCTCCTGTTTTTCCCGCTCTTCTTTCTCCCTTCTCTCCCCCTCTCTTGCATCATCTTTCTCCTTCTCGTTCTCCCATTATCTCTCTCATTCTCTCTCCCCTCTCTCTCGTTCTCCCATTATCTCTCTCTTTCTCTCTCTCCTCTCTCTCGTTCTCTATTCCCCTTATTCCTATTACTGCTCTCTCCATCGTAGCCCACTCTCCCGCCTCTCTTTCTCTCTCGCTCATTCTCTCCTCTCTATCTCCCTCCCTCCCCTCCCCGTCTCCTTTCTCTCTATCCCTCTCTTTTTTCCTAAAACGGAATCACAAACGAGATAGGAGGGAGTGGTTCTCGAATTTCACTCACTATATTTCCTATATCTTTCGTGTCTTACATTGCAGGATAGAGACATCGTGATCGTCAGGAATAAGGCTGGCCTCGGGCTTAGCATAAAGGTAATTTACATACGTTTCCCTCACTGTCGTATCACATTCACATTCTAATTTCCACGGGAGAATCGGTCTTATAGGTTCTACGTGAAGGCGACTCAAATTATCGTAAATAAATTTCATCTTTCTAATTTTTTATTCTTATTTTAATTATTCTAGAGATCGTTAAACTTTGATAGTAGCGTTATATTAGTAGAGCTATTAGGGTGTAAATAGATAGGCTAGATAAACTATGAAATTAAAAATAATAAAATGGATTCTTATGGTTGTGTTGTTTTTCTGTAGGGCGGTGCTGAACATAACCTACCGCTTCTCATTTCTCGTATATTCAAAGATGGAGCAGGTAAGTAATGTTTCATGTTCAAAGCTTCGTTTTATACGATCGAATACACACATATATATATAT
>NW_014577102.1:151365-155208 GCF_000485595.1 Priapulus caudatus | reverse complement strand
ACACACACGACACGCGCACACACACACACACACACACACACACACACACACACACACACACACACACACACACACACACACACACACACAACACACACACACACATACCGATCACGCCTCCGTAAAAAATACATTAATATATCTAATGGTTTATTGAAGTTAACAGTGATAACAAATTGCTTCCGGGAAATGCCATTTTTCCTGTGGAAAATTCACTCGGACTTCTCAAATCTGTAATCCCCTTATCGTAAATATTAATGCATACAAGTCAAGACTTTCATCGAGAAAAGATTTACATACAAACACAGCACTCTGTATGCTCCGTATTTTGTCATTTTTTCGGTGATAAGCTGCAGAACATTGCTATAGATTCTAAGCTTTATCGTGTTCTGTAAAGAGAAATGTTTGCATTTGAATTGCTAGCCAACCCGCGAGTAGTAAAAATGGACGTCGCCTGAAGTCCCAGCTATATGCACTTATTGGGAAAAGCAAGATTAATCTTCGCACTTGGTTATTATATTTTTATTTCAATTGCGTGGAATTCTGTCCTAAGCCGGAGATATACGAACCTACAATTTCACATAGAATGTGCGTGGATTCAAAGCAGTGGCTAGACGGAGGGCAGTACTCCAAGCGACCATTCACTGTATACCCAGTAATGAATGTTTTATAGTTGATCGTCGCATTTAAAGTTAATTATTTTTGCCCGGAATTTGGATAACTGATTGTCGTACTAACGATTATGTAGTTTAACCGGTTTTAACTCACTCTTGTTTTAGCCAATCATATAGGTCAAGCTTAATGTAACCGAGAAAATGTTATTAAAATTTATTAAACTTTATATTAATTTTATTTACTTAATATTAATACGAATGGAGCTAAGGAAAAAGCACTTACAGAGATATAGCGCAGTTGTAGCGACGGTAACTAGCAAAGGTCTTTTAGTCTTGTATTGCGGAACCAATTGAAGACGGTGTAATAATAGAAGCTTTTCATATAAATAACCCGACCATTTACCATAACCGTGATCGTCACTCGAATCACTAGCAATAGTTTTATTCATGGGAGAATAATACGGCGCCTAGCGAATGCTTGAGTTCAACTGTCTCTGTCCACGGCCACAGACACACTGGGTGTCAGGCGTTGATTGATCTCTCTCTCTCTCTCTCTCTCTCTCTCTCTCTCTCTCTCTCTCTCTCTCTCTCTCTCTCTCTCTCTCTCTCTCTCTCTCGCGCGCGCGCTCTCTCTCGTGTGAATATCAGAACATCCACTTGACATCCGGGCACTTTAACATATATATGCAGGCTTAGTAGGTTATCACAGCCGTATCGCTACGTCAAACCGTTTCATGTTATTATTGAAGAAACAGTCAGGAATGCACTGCTAGCGAAGTCAGCTATACGCTTTACATGATAATAACAGGAAATCAATTGGAATTATGCATGAATCATACACTCGTGTATGTCGGATAGAGCGGGTACTCTTCACAGCAACACATTGTATTGTAGCGGTCGGTTACATACTTACCTTGCTTTAGTGCAGGTTTTCTTAGAATAGCAGAGACGGTTTCCAGTTCCGTTGATATTTACATATTAAGAGAGGTCCATACATAATTATCTTTATATTGCTTTATATGCCTTTATATTCTCCAGACAACGCTTATAATATTATTTACATATTTTACACTTTACTGCTTACATATTCTGTTGTTGGCTGGCGTGTTCATATCGTGGCATACTTGCGCATGCATACTAACAGCATTTGCAGAACTACCATGCTGTATAAGTTCACCATTACACTAGTTACCGCCCACCCCCCACCACCCAACTAATCTTTTCAGTCTCGTAATGCATTCATTACACATCTCGTACAACACCTGTAGAGTTCTACCTATTGAAATTTTAGAAGCTACCTGTTCACCTGCTCTCTCGGTGCTTTTACCGCAGAAAGTTTCCCAGTATGTCTCACGTATTTTCGCGTTTCCCCTTCTCCCCCTCTAGCATCGCCGGCTCGCTGTCAAATTGCTTTCGGCAGTGGCGGCGTCGGTGATCCTCAGGGGACCCTGCACTGCACTCCATTCCGCCATCAAGGCTTCGCGCTGACGTGATTGTGGGTGACTGAACAAAGTTTTTTTTTCCATTTTAATTTATCAAAGAAATTCCGATTTTTCCCTCAAACCGTAGTTCGTATATAGCTTAGACTGCCACCACCGAGGCTAAAACTTAATTATAATTTATATACATACAGACGGACACGCGCGAATCTATATGCGGTTGCGATCTCTCCTATTTACATAGTCGCGCCCACGGGAATCAGGTGGGAAACATTTTGGTGAGATTTTTATGCGGGTGCGATCGGTGAACATGTAATAACTAAAACACGGTAAAGCTACTGCATGTAAAACTGAATTGCGTGAGAGAGGGAGGGCGTCGCTGGATGCTGTCGTCTGATACTCGGCCCTGTGTATGCGCTCGTCTCCAGCTCGTCAAAGATTGCGCGCGTCGGGTCGGTCGTCTGCGAGGGAAAATGAATTTATCGTCTCACGTTCTCACTCGATTACCCGGGTAATGTAAATCTATTCAACATCAAGAGGAAGAGGGAATGGGTAGAGAGATTGTGCGTGTGTGGGGGGGGGGTTGTTTTGTGTGTGTTGTGTGTGTGTGTGTGTGTGTGTCGTGTGTGTGTGGGCCGTGTGTGTGTTGTGTGTGTGTGTTGTGGTGTGTGTGTGTGTGTGTGTGTGTGTGTGTGCGTGCGTGTGTGTGTGTGTGTGTGTGTGTGTGTGTGTGTGTGTGTGTGTGTGTGTGTGTGTGAGTGTGTGTGTTGTGTGTGTGTGCGTGTGGTGTGTGTGTGTGTGTGTGCGTGTTTGTGTGTGTGTGTGTGTAATGTGTGTGTCGGGGAGGGGGGTGCATGTGTGCGTGCGTAAAAGACAAATTGAGAGAACGCGCGCGGAAAGAGAGAAGATGAAAGAGAGAGGACGCACGAGAAAGCGAGCGAGCGAGCGAGAAAGACTGAGACCGAGAAGGAAAAAGAGAGACAGATAGGAGGGGGAGATTCGTAATGGCAGCACGCGCTGGCCGTGTGCCCAGTGTGCGTGCGTTGGCATCTGCGAGCGTGCTTGCGCTTCATCCACTTACGCGTGTGTGTGTGTGTGTGTGCGGGGCCCAGCAAGTCGTTGCTTTGGCATGTGTTCGTACAGCCGCGTGTGTGGTGTTTGCGTGTGTATGTGGCGCGTGCGTGTTCATGGCATGGTATATTTCCATGATTTATCTCGTGAAAACGCCAGTAGACAATAAAGTTGCTGCTACAAATTGAATACATGTCTACGCAAGCGAGTGAAAAGCCACTACGATCGTACGCTTCCAGAACAGTCGGAACAAACTAAGCAGAAGTAAACATGAAATCTTTGTTGGTTAGTAGACTTAGAGTTGTCCAGGTTTCTAGATATAATTTCTGCGGTCATAAGCTTGCATTTATAATTTCTATAGTATGCCTACTGATAACGATATTGGGCTCGCATTTGGTTTAATATTTTAAATAGAAGCGCCTACGATAGAGGGATAACCAGACTTAGTTATGTAATGTAGCTACACCGCATTTCGATAATATTTAGCTGCAATTCGGTTATAGTTTATCAAAAAACAAACGTAATCTTAAAATGAGATAGTAAACTGATTTTTGATTGAGCATTATCGATCAATGAAAATAATTATGGTTACTCATAACGTCGTGCTCATAACTTGGCATGTAGCATACCGCAAATAATCTCCCGCTGATGAACTCCTTTGCACAGCGGAGGTTCTGAATATAATCAGATATACAGACATGCGCATCATCATATGAATG
>NW_014577102.1:143865-146365 GCF_000485595.1 Priapulus caudatus | reverse complement strand
ACTGATTGTTTGCCCCCTGGTGGCGACATTTTCATTTTCTCGCGTTTGGAAAACGACAAAATATGCTGGCCCCTATAAGAATAAAGTGTTTTGTTACAATGATCTACATGAAAAAAATTATAACGTTATATTACCGTCTCTGAATCTCTTCTCGACACTCTGCCCGCTCGTCGCGACCCTCTCTCTCTTCTCTCTCTCCGTGTGATGGTCACACGGGGACGAAGTTCACGCAGGTCGTCTGCTCATCTCTCTCCCTTCTCTCTCATCTCGTCTCTCATCGTCTCTCTCTCTCTCCTCCCCAGATCTCTCTCTCTCTCTTTTTCTCTCTCTCTCTTTCTCTCTTACCGTCCTCCTCTGCTACTTTCCCTCTGTATATACTTGCAGATTAATGGCGAGAGTGTCGAGTGTTTTACCCATGATGCAGCAGTGGAGCTGCTACGTCGCGCTGGCGACAGCGTCTTGCTCACTGTTCGTCACTACAAGGTGGCAGCACCGTTCCTCAAAAGCTGTGAGTGCTCTGATTGGTCCATCTATCAACACGCGAACAAACAACTCCGACGTACTTATTTAGATGATGCAATAAATAGATACATATGTAACCCAACACAGCGTAGGGTCCCCTTATTCCGGGTTACCTACTCTTGTACCTGCTCTTGTGCTCGGTTACAATTATTGTATCTATATTTCATTGTATAACTGTATAACAAGTATATACTGTATAACATGCACATTTATGTTGTTGTATCGTATGCAAATGTCTAATAACGAAACTCTTCGTAATCAGTGGATCGATTAATCGGGGCCCTACGTACATTATTGCGAAAACATATATTCATACGGTTGAAGTTTTAGTTGTTACCTGTGTAACAAGTTACCTGTGTTTTTAGAGTAAACAGTGTCAATGGGACATATCACGAGTCGATGCAGGCTTCTCCGGCACTATATTAGAGGCAGTTGGTACTGTGTCCACTGCTGCTGTAGGCGCTCACATCAAAAGTTAGTTTCCAGAATAAATTTGGTAAATTAAAGCGCAAATAACGACAAAGTTGGAATAACACAGCGCCGCCATAATAAAGTTGGGAAACACGAATGGAGGCAGATATATACTTGTCTGGCCCATCTCATTTTCCATCGCACTCATCGACACGCGATTCCGCATAATGCGTCCGCTCCCACTCCTCAACAGTCTTGGTCTCCGCTAGGTAATAATTTAGTAGGCAGAACGCATTTAGCGGCTAAAACGCACGTAAATAAACGGTAAGTGTATCAGTACGAAAGGCGTGTGATTGTGTCTCAGGATATAACGTAAAGTGTGGGTGCGGAGCGCGTTCGATTAAGTTTCTTCCGCAAGCGTGTCGTGTCTATTTGGATGCACGCGCCAGGCTATTCAAGTAATCTAGTAGCTGGAATTTTAAAGCATTTAGCGAAGGATGCACATTACGAAGTCTGCTTTTTCCATCGGGAAGGATGCATTTCAGCGATGAATTTTGGTCGTGCTAGCAGATGCGTTTGAGGTTGATTTCACCGGAGTACTTAACGTAGGCAAGAGAAATGCGTTGTACATATATACCGCATGCATGACTTTTGTGAGTGCGATAACGTTTTTTCCCAGCAAAAATATTGAACAATTCTTTTGCTTATTAGCACGCAAGAAATCGACAGATGTATGGGAAATTTGAGTGACGGACGTCAAACAGAAGGTGAATGTTTATGAGCAGGTATTTTATTTCTATTAGCTTGACTTTTAAATGCATGTCAGGCGCGTCTCTTTCCTTCTCTCTCTCTGCTCTTTCTTTCCCCGCTCATCCGGATCTTTCTCTGCTCTCTCGCTTCTCTTATGCTTTGCGTCTCATCTTTCTGCTGCTACTCTCACTTTCTCTCTTTTCTCTTCTTGCTCTTCTTCCTCGGCGATCTCTTTTTTTCCTTACACATTGTTTTTCTTTCTCTCGCCTCTCTGCATTTTCTCTCTTTCTCTCTCATATCGAACTTTGCCTCTTCCTATCTTCTTATTTGTCTCTGCTCTGCTCTTATTTTCTCGTCTTCTTTCTGCTCTTGGCGTTGTCTCTTCTCTCGCTCTGCTTTTTCTTCTCTCTCGTTCTCGAGTCGTTTCGTTGTCTCTCTCTCTCTCTCTTTCTTTGTCTCTGGCTCTTCCTTTCTCCTGCCCTTCATCCTTCCTCGCCTCTCGATCATGAAGCGTAAACTCTATATTTGTTTTAGCACGATGGCATCCTTTACTAACATATCGAATCACCGTCGTATGTTATGACATATTCCGTTAACTAATAAAGTGCAAGGTATAGATAACAGTAGTATTTACGGTCTGCCGTTTTACGCTAACTGCAAGAAATTCGCTAAAATGCTGTTGCCATGAACGACTACTACATTATCCCATGCAAAGTGGCCATCTAAGTATTTGTCCCATATCGAAAATATAAAACGTCTAATGTGTATTTAAAGAGGAATGTAAAATGACGAGTAAGGACGAAAATTCAGCCTTTTA
>NW_014577102.1:142644-143855 GCF_000485595.1 Priapulus caudatus | reverse complement strand
AGCGTGCATGCGTCAGTGCTAGGTGCACGCGGGTATCTGTGCGTGCATGCGTCAGTGCGAGGTGCACGGGTATCTGTGCGTGCATGCGTCAGTGCGAGGTGCACGGGTATCTGTGCGTGCGTGCGCGCGTGCATGCGTCAGTGCTAGGTGCACGCGGGTATCTGTGCGTGCGTGCGTCAGTGCGAGGTGCACGGGTATATGTGCGTGCATGCGTCAGTGCTAGGTGCACGGGTATCTGTGCGTACATGCGTCAGTGCGAGGTGCACGGGTATCCGTGCGTGCATGCGTCAGAGCGAGGTGCACGGGTATCTGTGCGTGCATGCGTCAGTGCGAGGTGCACGGGTATCTGTGCGTGCATGCGTCAGTGCGAGGTGCACGGGTATCTGTGCGTGCATGCGGGAATAACAAGTCTTCGCATGCGCGTAGGCCTATTGTGCGTGCCTGTGTGTACGCAAGCGAGTGAACCACTCCGATCGTACGCTTCCAGGACAGTCGGAACAAACTAAGCAGAAGTAAACATGAAAATCTTGTTGGTTAGTAGACTTTAGAGTTGTCAGGTTTCTAGATTAATTTCTCGTTATAAGCTTCATTTATAATTTCTACAGTATGCCTACTATACGATATGCATCGCATTTGGGTTTAATATTTTAATAGAAGCGCCTACCGATAAGGGATACCGACTTACGTTATGTAATTAGCTACACCGCATTTCGATATATTAGCTGCAATTTCGGTTATATGTTATCAAAAAAACAAAATCGTATCTTAAAATGAGATAGTAACTGATTTTTGATTGAGCATTATCGATCAATGAAATAATTATGGTTACTCATAACTCGTGCTCATAACCTTGCATTACATACCGAAAATAATCTCCCGCTGGATGAACTCTTGCAAGCGGAGGTTCTGATATAATAGGATTATACAGACACGCCATCATCATATGATGACTTGTACTTGTCGATGCTTTACATGACGGATATTAGTAAACCTATGAGGAATTTTGCTGCTTAATACTGCGTGCGTGCTGCCACCCTTGATGTTTTTTACTCGGATTCGATCCTTGTGAGGAAATCACAGCTGCCCAGTGCGGTGAAGATGAAATTGAAAACGGATAATGACCGTTGGACGCGCAGATAGCGTGCAGACACGTTAGATTGCTGTATACGGATATGCACTTACACACGCACGCGCACCTACACACGCAAACA
>NW_014577102.1:137946-138588 GCF_000485595.1 Priapulus caudatus | reverse complement strand
TACGTGCGTGCGCTCATCCGCTTACGCGTGTGTGTGTGTGTGCGCAGCAGTCGTTGCTATGCATGTGTTCGTACAGCCGTGTGTGTGTGTTTGCGTGTGTATGTGCGCGTGCGTGTTCATGCATGTATATTTCCATGATTTATCTCGTGAAAACCCAGTAGACCAATAAAGTTGCTCTACAAAATTGAATATATGTCTACGCAAGCGAGTGAACCACTACGATCGTACGC
The DNA here is from genome assembly GCF_000485595.1 of Priapulus caudatus. NCBI lineage: Eukaryota > Metazoa > Priapulida > Priapulimorpha > Priapulimorphida > Priapulidae > Priapulus > Priapulus caudatus. The sequence goes on along the minus strand of NW_014577102.1, from coordinate 138,358 downwards.
TTCCAGAACAGTCGGAACAAACTAAGCAGAAGTAAACATGAAAATCTTGTTGGTTAGTAGACTTTAGAGTTGTCAGGTTTCTAGATTAATTTCTCGTCATAAGCTTCATTTATAATTTCTATAGTATGCCTACTATACGATATGCATCGCATTTGGGTTTAATATTTTAATAGAAGCGCCTACCGATAAGGGATACCGACTTACGTTATGTAATTAGCTACACTGCATTTAGATACATTAGCTGCAAGTTCGGTTATATGTTATCAAAAAAACAAAATCGCATCTTAAAATGAAATAGTAACTGATTTTTGATTGAGCATTATCGATCAATGAAATAACTAGACAGAGGACACTCACGGAGAGTGCATACCTCCGCGAGCATGTAACATGTATGTGCTCGCTGGTGGCGGCA
>NW_014577102.1:134527-137069 GCF_000485595.1 Priapulus caudatus | reverse complement strand
TATCGTATGCAAATGTCTAATAACGAACTCTTCGTAATCAGTGGATCGATTAATCGGGGTCTTACGTACATTATTGCGAAAAATATATTCATACCGTTGAAGTTTTAGTTGTTACCTGTGTAACAAGTTACCTGTGTTTTAGAGTTAAACAGTGTCCTGGGACTATCACGTCGATCAGGCGTCTCCGCACTATATTACAGCCAGTAGTACTGTGTCCCACTGCTGCTGCTGTAGCGCTCACATCAAAAGTTAGTTTCAGAATAAATTTGGTAATTAAGCGCAAATAACGACAAGTTGGAATAACACACCCATAATAAAGTTGGAAAACACGAAATGGAGCAGATATATACTTGTCTGGCATCTCATTTTCCTGCACTCATCGACACCGATTCCGCATAATCGTCCCCCACTCCTCACAGTCTCTGTCACGCTAGGTAATAATTTAGTAGGCAGAACGCATTTACGCTAAACCACGTAAATAAACGGTAAGTGTATCAGTACGAAGCGTGTGATTGTGTCTCAATGGAATAACGTAAAGTGTGGTGCGGAGCGCGTTCGATTAAGTTTCTTCCGCAAGCTGTCGTATCTATTTGGATCACGCGCCACGGCTATTCAAGTAACCAGTAGCTCGGGAAATTTTTAAACATTTATGAAGGATGCACAATTACGAAGTCTGCTTTTTCCTCGGGAAGGATGCATTTCAGCGATGATTTTGGTCCTAGACGACTGCGTTTGAGGTTTGATTTCACCGAGTACTTAACGTAGCAAGAGAAATGCGTGTACATATATACGCATGCATGACTTTGTGAGTGCGATAACGTTTTTTCCAGCAAAAATATTCAACAATTCTTTTGCTTTTAGCACCCAAGAAAATCGACAGATGTATGGGAAATTGTGACGACGTCAAACAGAAGGTATGTTTATGAGCAGTATTTTATTTCTATTAGCTTGACTTTTAAATGCATGTCAGGCGCGTCTCTTTCCTTCTCTCTCTCTCACTTTCTTTCCCCGCTCTCTCTTTCTCTCTCTCTCGCTCTCTCTTTCTTTCCCCGCTCTCTCTCTCTCTCTCTCTCTCTCTCTTTGCGTCTCTCTTTCTCTGCTACTCTCACTTTCTCTCTTTCTCTTCCTTCCTCGCGATCTCTCTTTTTCTTCACTTGTTTTCTTTCTCTCCCTCTCTCATTTTCTCTCTTTTCTCTCTCTATCACTTTTGCTCTTCCTATCTTCCTATTTGTCTCTCTCTCTTTTTTTTTTCTCTCTCTTTCTCTCTTGCGTTGTCTCTCTCTCTCTCTTTTTCTTTCTCTCTCGTTCTTTCTTTCGTTGTCTCTCTCTCTCTCTTTCTTTGTCTCTCTCTTCCTTTCTCTCTCGCGCCTTCATCCTTCCTCGCTCTCTCGATCATGAAGCGTAAACTCTTATTTGTTTGTACACGATGGGATCTTACTAGCATATCGATAACCGTTGATGTTATAACTATTCGTTAACTAATAAAGTAGAAGGTATAGATCAGAGTAGTATTCACGTCTGCCTGTTACCTAACTGCAAGAAATTCGCTAAAATCTGTTGCCATGAACGACTGACTACATTATCCCATCAAACGTGCCTCTAGTATTTGTCCCATAATGCGAAAAAATAAACGTCATGTGTATTTAAAGGGAATGTAAAATGACAGTAGGACGAAAATTCACTTTTTATTGGGTTTTCCTGTTTTGCAGAATATATAATATTTCGTTTAACGTGCACTTGAGCAACCTTTGTGATTCTTAATGATCAAAAGCAAGAGAAAACGATGCCTCAAGAGCATTATACACATTTACAATGTATTGAATTTGATTAATTAATACACAGAAAACAACTTTTACCTGACTTAATTTGATACTTAATTTGCGCTAGAGAGCATTACCAGTGCGGTTTTACAGATTTCTAAAATAGGCCTTATGCACATTTCGCAAATTTACGCATAAGTTGGTTATGTTTAGACGTTAACTTGCTTTTATTACATAATTTATAGTTAACCTTTACAGCTTGGTTAATGTGCTTGCGTGTTTCTGTAGTGCGGCGGACATTCGTGCGGTAACATGCCCAAGTTGGAGAAACACTGGACAGACGTACTAAAGCTCAACCTATTAATGGCCTACATCACACGTTACATGATGGGCACAGACAAACTCAGGTATACCTATATATTACCTTACTCAATGTCTATACATTACCAACTAAGGCACTCTTGTCGTGACCTGGCTGATCCTACCAGGAGTGACATATTTTCAGCAGTATATAATCGCATATTTGGGATTATATACTGCTGATAATATGTTACTCGTGGGAGGATCAGCCAGGTGTAAAGAGTTTGTCCGTGATCTGAGAAGGTATCCCTTATAAACTCCATCTCCCGCAATCAACCCATGTACCAATTAAATATCAGGAGTAAGGTAATATATAGGTATACCTGAGTTTGTCTGTGCCCATCATGTAACGTGTGATGTAGGCCATTAATAGGTTGAGCTTCAGTACGTCTGTCCAGTGTTTCTCCAACTTGGGCATGTTA
>NW_014577102.1:117620-134517 GCF_000485595.1 Priapulus caudatus | reverse complement strand
TAACATGCCCAAGTTGGAGAAACACTGGACAGACGTACTGAAGCTCAACCTATTAATGGCCTACATCACACGTTACATGATGGGCACAGACAAACTCAGGTATACCTATATATTACCTTACTCCTGATATTTAATTGGCACATGGGTTGATTGCGGGAGATTGAGTTTATAAGGGATACCTTCTCGGGTCACGGACAAACTCTTTACACCTGGCTGATCCTCCCACGAGTAACATATTATCAGCAGTATATAATCGCAAATTTGGGATTATATACTGCTGATAATATCAAGGGCTGATCATACCTTATTGTAATATTATGGAAGGACGTATTGGAAGGTGTGGATGGACAGTCAGTAGTGTATTGTACGCTATTGTCTGTACACCTATTCTCTGTCGCTGTCACTTCAATCTATACTTCCTGACTTCTTAAGTGTCTATAGTCATGTGTAGCGACCAATATTATACTTAAATTATACTTGAATTATAACAGTTACTCTACGCTATATCCGGTTTATGCTGCTCGGTGTTATCCTGTAATAAATGTGCATCGTTTCCTCTCAATTCTGGTCTTAGCCTTTGACTATCTACTTCCATAACTACTAATCTACTTCCTTGGTTATTCTCCTACCTTTCCCTCAGCACTTGTGTAGCGTCACGCCAGACACTACACATGGCTCTATCAGGAGTGAATAATAATAGATTATAATAATTATAATTAATAGATCCATAATTATTAATTCATAGTTGTATGCTCGCCGTGGGAGTTAACGGAGTGCGCGTGCCGCAGTGGCAACGAAGCTCTTAATTTATCCCGCGTGTTTCCATTAGTGCTTAAATAACGCACCTAACCTTTGACTTTTGAAGAGCAGTAATTTAATGTTGTTGAGCTCACATGTGCATTTATGAGTCTTAATTGAGCTGATGTGCATAGATGCGGTACTTTAGTGATTCCAACCAAATTAAGGGGGTCGTGTGTGCAGTTGAGTGGATTTGCTGATAGATTGGTGTGTGTGTATGTGCGTGCGCGCGCGCGCGCGTGTGTGTGTGTGCGTGCGTGCGTAGGGGCCTATTTGTGCGTATGTCACGTGTGCATATGTATGTGCGTGTGTGTGTGTGTGTGAGTGTGTGCGTGCGTGCGTGTGTGCGTGCTTGTGTGCGTGCGTGTGTGATAGTGTGCAACTATACATGCTTTTATATGTAGGTATCTGCACTAGCCTTATAGTTAGAGCTGTTCTAGAGACTGTTTTCTTGCAACTTTGTGTTTTTTTGATTCCCTGATTTGTATATCACGTTTGGTCTACGACATATCTAAGAAAATCGCATCTGATCATGTAATTAATGGCAGATTGAGAAGCAGACGGACACATTAAATAGCATTTAGATTCATCTTTACCTCATCCCTTCCAGGCCAAATTCATTCGAGGTGTTAGCAATGGACTGCAGGAGTTCAGGAGTCGTGCACTGTGACGACACCAATGCGCTGTCAGACTGGGTGAAGCATATATCAAACAACATCATGGCTGCCAATGTTCACCACGTAAGCTATCACAATCTAAATACCGCCAGGGATTAATAATGAAAAATTTTGAAATTTTGAAATATTGACATCTTTTAAAATTTTGAAAAAAATTTGAAATTTTAACATTTCGGTTATTATTCACCTCTGATACCATTCAATTACAGAAACTAAACCTTCGGGTAGAAACTCCGGGATATAGTGATAATAGGAGATAGTTTTAACTTCTCACAACATGGCCCACATGTAATGCTTACTTCAAGCGTTTGCATTTTCACAATTGGGACTCACTCACACACGGGAGCGAGACGAGCCTATCCTTTTGGCCTTTCGTATATTTCTGTTTATTTGTTGTTGTTGTTGTTGTTGTTGTCGTTATTATTATTGTTGTTGTAATGAATTCCGCATTCGTAGTGTTATTATCATAAATATGCAGTTTGTGAGCCATGAAAAATTTACTACGGCGACACGAATCCTAATATATATATGCTATAAAGAATTCAAGATTGAATTCGGAAAGACGTATAGAGGTTAACAGTCGATACTTATTAACACCGTAAGATTTTTTCATTCATAGTTCGTTATGTTGGATATGCTCATCTAATTAATTATTTAACTAAAAACAATTTCATGTCAATGAAGACGTAATGCAGAATTTAATTTTTGTGAAATCTTAGGCAAGCACCATTCAACTTCTGAGCTGAATTAACAAGATATTTATTAATGAATATGCTTATTGTATTTCTTCAGTCGTCATATAGTAATATCAAGCGATAAAAGTCTCTAACCTCATTACCAGTATTACCTCACTGATTTCATTAAATATTATGTGAGGTTTAAGTCGTGTTTATTATCTTGTATCGTAATACATTGTTCATCATTTTTCCCCAATTTTTTTAGATAAAGATGTTAAACCGGGCGCTTCCGGCACAAGAACAGGTGAGCTAAAACATCGGATTTTAATTCCCTGATTTGATATTTAGCCGCGCTAACAGAAAATCGATTTTAAAGCAGCCATATTCTTACGTGGTTTTGATCCCCAGTTTTCTTTCTTTGGGTCATAAATTACAAGTTTACTTTTTTGAATCGCAATGTCGAAGTCAAATAACAAATTAATTTTTCGTGTCTCCATTTCCGAAGATCTGCTAATGGTGGGTCTGCTAGTAAACTGAATGGCAGTTACGCTTACTTCGACATTTTACATTTACCGGTTTTCATCACGCTGAATATTGCTTCGAGAAGATGTGAAGGACCCCTCGCGTGTGAGGAAAATTCGTTAACATTGGCCTATATCGAATTTCTCTCGGTTTCACTTAAACAGTTGGCGTGTCTGCGAAATATCTAGAGAGACACGCCAACACAGAGCACAGAACACAGCGCTATAATTAACAGGGCGTATATTGTAATACGTTTATGCAATCAAGTCGGCCAACATTGAAACCGCATTTATCTCTTGAGGGTAATTTCCTCAAGAGATAAATGCGGTTTCAATGTTGGCCCCAGGCATGCTCGTTATAATTAAAACTCGCAGCTAGAACTTTCGTCTTCGACCTTCCTCTGGCAATATCAGTGATGATGGGTCCCCTGACGTCACTGCCACTGCGTTTGATTATTTAATTAATTAAATTTATAAAGAGCAAAGGCTTAGTTGAACACTTACTCTTGCTACTTTCGTAATTAAATTCTCACGGGTAATACATAATGGGAATATTATAGAGTAATGACCAAAACTACTCGACGGGTAAAGAATGTGTGCGTGCGTGCGTGCGTGCGTGCGTGCGTGCGTGCGTGCGTGCGTGCGTGCGTGCGCGAGTGCGTATGTGTGTAAACCCGTCATTTCAATGGTGGGTCGGTGGGTAGGCTAAACATGTATAACAGGGCGGGTTGTTAAATGTATGCGAAGGTTTTTTATGTGTAAATTAGCCCTCGATTCAAGACGCCTCGCCACGACGACCATGTCCAAAGGTCTATCGCGCAAACTTTCATTAGTTTCAAATGTGATTGCTCTCAATCTTAGTGAAAGTCCACGAGGCTTATCTTACACTTGGTCTTAATAACTTGCGCGTCTGTCGCAGATCCTGTTCATAGGCTGGGCGTGCGAACGCATGCCGTCTACGAAGCACTGGCAGACGTGCGTGTGGCGCCCTCGCTTCATCGTGCTCAAGGGCTGTGACGTCTGTTTTCTAGACAACCCTCCTGTAAGTACAAACAAGTGAGCATGCACGTACACGCGTCAATGTCGACAGGCAATGTGCCTACGGAATACCTACAAAGACACGTATAATATATAATTATGTATATCAGAAGTAGATAATAGGGAATCTATTATCTATTCCTATTATTCCCTATTATCATAACTTCCTATAATTTCCCTATGTATCTAATTCTGATGTATCATATATATTATCTATATATATATATATATAGTATATATATATTATGTCATATATAGTATGGTGAGAGAGCGCGATTTGTACGTTTACAACGACGTGAAACCCGTGCGGCATGCAGGCAAGGACTACAGTTAATGTTTGGTGCAAATTGCAAATTTAAAATTGCTACCTACGACATTTTCTTTGATTGACTCAGCCGCTCAGGGCTCGAAAATATCAGGATCAGAATTTTGCTTCTGTTAGCACTGCTGTGCCTATATATATATATATATATATATATATATATATATGTGTGTGTGTGTGTGTGTCCACTGGCAGATATTCAACAGTCGGTGTTAGTTCTACTTGTGCCTGCCAACAACGCGTAATAAATGTTATATGGATCGGCTGGGTTGCTATAGGCGCGCGTATTCATGGTCTTGCCCAAGCCGGCACCAAACTATTGATCTGCAGTTTTACATTGAAACGCTTTGTTTTCCCTGTTCGTTGGATGTGCGTGTGTGTGTTGTGTGTGTGTGTCTGTGTGTGCGTGCGTGCGTGCGTGCGTGCGTGCGTGCGTGCGTGCGTGCATGCGAGTGTGTGTGTGTGTGTGTGTTGTGTGCGTGTGTGTGCTTGCGCGCGTGCGTGTTTGTGTGTGCGCGCGTGCGTATGCGTGCGTGGGCGTGGTTGCGTGCGTGCGTGCGCGTGCCCGTGTGCGCGAAAGAGAGAGAGGGGGAGTATGTGCTTGTTACAGCGGGTGCCATTAGAAGACTTTAGAAATCCGCGATTTTTTAGAATCCGCCATAACTGGCAACACATGGCATAAGGGAAGCGACACTCACACACCGACATCATCGCCTTCACAGTCGACCATCGCTAAGGGTCGAGCGCATGCGCAGAAGCATTCACTGACGCGCCTACGTGCACGACTGTTAAAATCTAGACTCAAGCCTCACCGCCCGTGGGCTCAACGCACTCGATGGGGTTAACGTGTACAATTACGTTTATAGCTGCGAATCCCCCCACCCCTCCCCTCCACCCCCCCCCCCCCCCCCCCCCCCCCCCCCCCTCCCTCCACCTCCTCCACTTCGCCTCGGTAGTTAACTTGATGAAACGCGCGTCTATACCCTGGACGAACGCGCCCACGCGCATTCTACCCTAGATATACGCGATGCACGCATCGTCATCCAGGGTAGCTCTACCGGTGTAGCTCCTTCGCTGCAGCTACAGGGGCGGCAGTCCAGGCCTTCGCTTCGTGTTCATTAGGGAGGTTTCACTTTGCAGACGACCGCCTGTGATTTAACATTTACTGTCTGGATGCGTTGCTCTAATCGAAATTACACCGATTAACGTTATTTAATCGATTAACGATCGATTAATCGATAATTATATTTATTTAATCGATTAACGTTAACGTGCTCCACTTCGCATGGATTTAGATCGACTGCAGGCGTTCCTCTGTCGATATGCATTCCGTAGAGCTGATCATTGTTTCCTGTTCTTACATGAATACTACTATTGAAACCATGAAACACCCCCCCCCCCCACACACACACAGCCACTTCTCTATGCTCCACAGTCTATTCTCCTGTTGTCCACTAATATGAATATGGTTTGAAACACATCCCCACAGAGCCAGTGAGTCTATTCCCCTAATATCTACAGTGTTGTTACGTCTTCGAGACCTTTCTCAAGCGGGTCTCCCAGAAAGTTCTTTCCGTAGAAGTACATTTTGTAAGGATGGATGATCCAGATCTGGTCCCCTGTTCTAAAATCTATTATACGTGTGGTCAGTTTGTTGTGTTTCCCATTGTTTCCATTCTTCTGTTAAAGTCGAGAGGGTTAGGTGGACTATTGTGTGAAATAATTATGCAAATTCGCTGCGTGTTACAACGATAATTAGATTAGATTGTGAAATTAAGTGCGGGGCGGGAATCGAAGATGTGTGTGACAAAACGAAGGCGAGAGAATTGTGTTTTGAAATCAGCTTGTCACGCTGTTTACCATAATTCGATTGGTATAATTTTCTGTGCAAAATAAAGTAAAACGAGAAAATCCGAACTCGGATTCACCCCGTTTCGACGCGATTCTGATGTCTTCACTAATTTGAAATTAAAATGAGGGATGTCTGCCGTTGATATGGATCCAGTTTGCCCGAATATTTTACCGTAATTGTTACCATCCTAGTAAAATAATGTTTACAACTTCTCTTACTTGTCATCTGTTAATCCGATTGCGTTCTGCTTCACGTTACAGTTGCAAAGGGAGGATTGGTTGGACTGCGAGCCAAGCTATAGAATAGTGGACACAATCTTTCATATTTATAAGGTACGCCACTATAGCATCTTTCACCGAGAGATCCCTTCTGTCTCCCGCATGTATAGACAATGCGTATATATATATACAGTTTGTGCATCGTGTAATGTGAATATCCTACATGCCTGTACCATCAGTTATCGTCTGCAATATCTTCTACATAAGTCTTTACATAAAAATTTCGTTTTTTTTCTTTTCCATCATCTTTTCTATCACGAAATAGAACGCGTTTGGGATTTTGAACGAAAACATTTATCTGATGATTGAACACTTTGATGGGAATTGATAAATTTCTAGGCGCAGTAACATCGTTCTCCTTGACTCCATCGATTTTCTAATGCATTCATAGAAAACCGTCCACTCTAGTTTTTACCAAATTAGCTGAATGTCATGATAAATTAGTATCGACAAGTGCATGCAATTAACACTCGTGTAAACGCGCTTCATTTGGCATTTGACAAATTACTGTGAGAAATTTGTAGAAAGCAAATTGAGTACAGTGAGGGTTCGAGAGTTTACGGGTGTAAGCTCAAGAGGCATGAGCGACAATTTGAAGTGATCTCGTTTATTTCTGGCAGTCCGAGACAATCTTTGAGCAATATGAAATAATTTTATAATGCAACTTTAATTTCTCACTAATCCTGTGGTCACGCGCACACAGTATGCTGTGTCGATGTGTGCCGACGTACAGTTGAGTTTTCTACATTGTTACCATCTCTCACAAATAGCCAGATAATTAACGTGAATTGGCTTGCCAGGTACAGGAATTCGTGAATAATTAACAATGCTATTGCATGCAGCATATCCGCCTCTCTGTCTGTGAGATTTCTGCGACAGTCAACGAATGCCCCTTGCGTGTATCGGAATTTCAATGAAAAAATCGACAACACGCAAGTGCCTGGCAGCCTTATAGCTCGAGATTAGCAAACGTATTATACTTTCCTTTCCGTCCTCTCTATAGAGTCTCTCTCTCTCTCTCTCTCTCTCTCTCTCTCTCTCTTCGCTCTCGGCGTCTCTCTGACTCAGGCTCTTTACTTTCCTGCTCTCAACTTATTCCTAAAATCTTTCTCTCCCTCTCGCTCTCTCTCTATCTCTCTCTCTTCCTCTCGCTCACGAAATTCATGATCATAATCCATAATCCACTCTCGGTATATTCAAAACTGCGAGTATTGCACAGGATGGATGACTCACGCATATATCATGATATACCTGCCTCCCGTTTACTATATACAGGAGCAGAGAACCGCTGCAACGAGATGCATGTATATACGTGTGCATGCGGTACCATTCGAGCATTGCACTCTCAATAATTTACGTGAAGCTCTTTATACGCCGTATCTGTGGAGAATCCCGTCGTGTGTTTTTTTCTCTGTACTCGCCGCTCGTGGGGATTGTCGGCATGTCTTCAAAGCGCATGGCTTCGGTAACTGTAAATCAGGTGTAGTCAGGCGGACGTGTGGCTGGGAGGGGGGCTGGATTCTACATGTGTTTATCTCAGCGTAGGGTAAAGCTTAGCGTACCCTGTCACAATCTCTCGCTCTCTCCATTGCGAAGCTCGGATATATGCCACTATGTCGTTGTCAGTTTTGTTGCTGGTCTTGTTATTATCATTATCATTATTATTATTATTATTATTATTATTTTAGTTGTTGTTGTTGTTGGTGTTGTTGTTGCCGGTGCTGCTGCTGTAATTACCTCCGGCCAGAGGGGTTGGCAACTGGCAGGAGTTATGTTTTTCACCCGGGTGTGTTTGACCTGTTTGTTGGTTTGTGGGTTTGTGGGTTTGTGGGTTTGTGTAGCAGCCCTAACTGAATAAAGTTATGGAGCGGATTGTCATAAAATTTTCAGGATAGGTCAGGAATTTGCCTAAACTTAGAATTGATGAGATTTTGGTGGTGATTCCGGATCCAAATTAATTCATTAATTAGTTAATTATCAAATTAAATTTTCAGGATGAGGTCAGAAATGGGGGTAACTTAGAATTGATTACATTTTGGTGGTCATCCCGATCCAATTAAGTTATTTATTAATTATTAATTAATAAAAAAATTACTTAATTAACTTAATTAATTATCAATTTTTCATGAGTGAGAGACTTCAGGACTGCCTTGGCGGCGGTCTGTGCTTCTCGCAGTGCTCTATGTTGTATTGTTGTAGTAGAACTCGTATCACCATAACTCATAAATTTTCGTTGGCTTTTGTTGAGAGAGGCATAGTTCTGTTAATTCGCCTTCAACTGGCAATTAAGAGTGATTCATGCGGCACTACTCATGAATTAATTCAAAGCCTGTATGAGTCACACGAACACGGGGATGGCAGTCTAGTAGGCTCACATTCGCGTGTGAACATTGACGAATGGTTGACGATGCTGTGCGATGCAAAATCTACAGAATTTACGGAAATTATCGTTTAAAATAAAGTGATCGGCTTTACTGCGCACATTCACGGTCGCCAACGGAACGAATATCACGCAAAAGCCTATTGATAATCAAAACTTTCACAAATATAACAGCCATGATATAACAGCTGTGCCAAAGGCTATAGTCCCTCTCTCTCTCTCTCTCTCCTCTCTCCCTCCTCTCCTCCCCCCTCTCCTCGGTCTCTCTCAGTCACTCTCTCTCTCTCTCTCGTTTCTCTACTACTCTCTCTCTCTCTTCTCTCCCCCCCCCTTCTCTCTTTTCTCTCCCGCCTCCTCTTTATCTCTGTCGTGATATAAACAGCAAATTTACATATTAATAAAAGCTGGAACATTAGCAAAAGATGAGGCAAAATAATAATAACATGAGGCGCTTTTATCCAATTTTAACAATCACCAAGTAAATAACTCAGCACCCTCTACCGTGGATTTTGTTTTCAGCGAATGCTGAGTATGCCGACGACAGAACATCACTTGCTGCAAGGTCGACAGCCGTGATGGGGAAAGTCGCTATCTGGCGAGCGGAGACGCACGCGAGCAGAGTTGATTAGACTTGAGAAGCGCCTGGTATAAAGGCGTCAGGCAATTGTGTCAACCAGATTGGGGTCAGGCTCTCGCGTCTCTCTCTCTCTCTGTCGGTCTGTCGCTGTCTCTCTCTCTCTCGGATCTCTCTCCTCATCATCGTCTCTCTCTCTGCCTCTCTCTCTCTCTGCTGCTGTCCTGTCTGTCGCTTCTCTTCTTCTCTCTCTTCTCTCTCTCTCACTCTCTCGTCTCTCTCTCTCTTCTTCTCCTCTCACGCTCTCTTCCCCTCTCTGCTTGGTCCTGTGCTCTCTCTCTCTCTCTCTCCCTCTCTCCTCTCCTCTCTCTCGTCTCCTTCCTTTCTCCGCTTCCTCTTTTTATCTTCGACTCTTTTCCTCTCATCTTCTTTCCTCTCGTCTTTCTCGCTTCCTCTCTTTCTCTCTCCTCTCCTCTCTCTCCTCTCCTCTCTCTCCCTCTCTCTCTGCTCCCCCTCTCTCCTCTCTTTCTCTCCTCTCCCTCCTCTCTCTGCGTTTCTCTGCTCTCTTTCTGCTCTCTCTTTCTTCCTCCCCTTTCTTTCTCTCTTTCCTCTCTCTCTCATCTCTCTCGGCGGCGCGCATCTCGTCTCTCTCTCTCTCTAATCTCTCTCTTCTCTCCTCGTCTCCTCTCTCTCGCTCTCATCTCTCTCTGCTTTTCTCGCTTCCGTTCTCTTTCTCTCGTCTCTCTCATCTCTCTCTCTCTCTCTGCCTCCTATCTCCATCTCTCTCTCCCTCTCTCTATCTCTCTCTCTCCCTCTCTCTCTCCCTCTCTCTCTCTCTCTCTCCTCTCTCTCTCTCCGCCTCACATCCGTCTCTCTCTTCTCCTTTCCTCGCTTCTCTCTTTGCTCTCCTCTCTCCTCCTCTCGTCTCGTGTCTCTCTCTTCTCTCTCCTCTCTCTCCTCTCTCTCTCTCTATCTCTCTCTCTCTCTAGGCATATATCCATGTCTACATTCCCTCCCTCTCTCTGTGTGTGTGGCTCGCTTGCCTCCTCTCTCCTTCTCTCCCTCTCTCGCACTCTCTCCCTATCTCTCTCTACACCTCTCTGCATATCTCTCATCACCTCTCTCTCGCGTGCTCTCTCTTCCTCTCTCATGTTCTCTCTCTCGCTCTCTCTCTCTCTCACTCTTCTCTCCTCGTCTCACACTCCTCTCTCCTCTCCTCCATCCGATTCTCTCCCTCTCTCCTCTCTCTCTATCTCTAATCTCTCCTCTCCTCTAGGCATATATCCAGTCTAACATCCCTCCCTCTCTCTGGTGTGTGGCTCTCCTCTCCCTCGTCTCTCTGCGAGTCCTATCTCTCTCTCACTCTTAGTCTCTTTCTCTCTATCTATCTATCTAACTGCTAGTGTTACAGCGTAGTGGTAGGTACGAGGAGGAGCTGTGGCGTGGCTGGCAGCACTAAGTGGCTTTCGTTGACACAGTGTCACATCATCGCAACTGATAAGTCCTGTCCCATGTCAATGCTTTCACGCACAAGCACTCCCTCCCCTGATATTCTTTTATTCATGCCAAACCCAAGAGCTAAGCAAACATCTTCTCGGATTCAAGCGAACGCTGACTTTACCTACAAAACCAATCTTTCGTCATCCGGTAGCACGAGAAACTTGATATACATACTCATTCATAGACCGCACTGCGGTGTACACGTCGCATACATTGTAAAACGTCTCTTCCATACAGAGGTTATTACGGTTGTCATCATGAGTTACGCATACGTTCTTCTTTGCAGAGTAAAACGTTTGCGTGCAGTTATCGTGATAAGCCGGCCGGACTAACGCTTGACATGACCAGTGGTTTCTCATTATTTGATACGGAATCGAAGGTAAGCAGCAACCATTGCTGTTGTTATTATTACCATAAACTTAAATAATAATATAAAATATGAATTGTAACCATATTAAACATAGTTAGTTACCGTTGTTGTAGCCTTCTGTAGCATCTGTAGCAAGCACAGTGTGTCTTGCGATTTATATATTTATTCTCATTACGACTCTTATCATGTCGTTCCTATTGTGTTAAATAAAAATCGAATGCATTTTTGCACATTTTTAATTCTCTTGCTTCGTCACAGAGAGACAGTTTCAATTCAAACGGATCAATACTGCTACGTTCTAAAAAAAATCGATCGCGGCAAGAGATAATGGTTCTTTGTATCTTAATTTGTTTAAAAAATTATATTCGTGTGTTTAAATTTCGTAAGAAATCAAAACCTCGATCAATTATACACGTCGGTTATTGCTATTCTAGATAATTATCATCACATCTCATGCTCTCTCTTCTTTTAGCAATACCTGTGGCGGTACAAATTTTCACAACTGAAGGGTTCCTCAGACGATGGCGAGACGAAAGTAAAGCTAATGTTACAAGAAGGGAAACTCGTCGAAACCAGAGTGAGTCAAACGCACAGCCGTTGCATTGCGACTATTTTGTACGCTACTCCAGACACTGCCAGCGTAGTAATAGGTGACCGGTGTTTTCTGCAGTTGCTTTTACTTTGATTGTGATCTACTTCAAGTTCTTATTTTATGAGCGGCCATTGGCAACCATCTGGTTCGAACTATTAAAAACATCGAGTCTCTATAATCACACGGCAAAGAGAAAGCAGATTGCACGTAAAAAATGCATGCGCGAAATTGAGAGAACGAGCGAAATGGCCGGAGCGTGAAATGGAGTGAAATTACTCGGAGGAATTGGAATAGAACGACGATGTATCGTTCGTCGGTGGGCTGCTCGCTCGAACGATGCAAAAATCCATCGCTTTTATCATAACGAGACTCAACGTATCTCTGCTGAAAGCTTTACTGTTAATTATTAAAAGTTTGCATTTTAAAGCGAATTAATGTTGCCTACGGGATCCATTAGTTACGGAGTGATGTTCAGTACGCTGTCTTCGTGTTTGAGATGCGTGTTGCGATGGGCTTCGTTTCCTCTGGGTTTCTGCTTCCCATGCTCGTTATCCATAAGCGTTCTTCTTCTTCTTCGTCTGCTGCTGCTGCTGCTCCTCCTCCTCCTCCTTCCCCTCCTCCTCCTCCTTCTCCTCCTTCTCCTCCTCCTCCTCCTCCTCCTCCTCCTCCTCTTCCTTCTCCTCATCCGCCTCATCCTTCTCCTCTTCCTTCTCCTCGTCATCTTTCTCTTTCTCCCCGTCTTCATCATTCTTATTCTCCTCCTCCTCCTCCTCCTCCCCCTCCTCCTTCTCCGGCTAATCAATAATAGACCTCTCTTCTCCATCCTTGTCATCAGTGAGCTTCTCTCTCCCGTCCTTACCATCAGTCGCTTTCTCTCCTCCATCTTCAATATCGCTGAGCTACTATCGCCAATCCCCATCGGTAATGGCCTTCTTTCTTCACATTATTAATGGATTTTCGCTTTTATTCTCACTATTTATATGCGCCTCTCTCCAAGCCCCATTACAAGTGGCCTTTTTTCTCTATCTCTCTCTTCTCTCTCTCTCTCTCCTCTACTCCGCCTCTCTCTCCATCTCTCTTCTCCCTTCTCCTTGGGCGTCCCTCTCTCTCTCCTCTCTCTCTCTCTCTCTCTCTCTCTCTCTCCTTCTCCCTCTCTTTCCCTCCCCTTCTCTCTCTCTCTTCCTCTCTCTTTCTCTTTCTGTCTCTCTCTCTTCTTCTCCCCTTTTCTCTCTTTCTCCATTCCTTACCACCAGTGCCCCCCTTGCTTCAATACTCATCACCAGTAGGCTTCATTTCTCTACCTCCTTCTCATCAATCCCCATCGCCAGTGGCCATATCTCTATCATAACCACATCACACATCGGGTTCTATCTTATCTTTGTAGTCAGTGAATCTCCTCTATCCCTCAAATCCCAGTAGCGGTTTCTCTATCATATATACCCATCACACGTTCGGCTTTCTTTCTCCTCTTCATCGCTAACGATTTCCTCTGTCATCTAAGTTTTTTTTTGAGCTTCCCTTTTATGTTCCGATAGAGCCACATTCTCACACTAACTACAATTTTTTTTTGCTCCTGCACTTCGATACCACTGTAGTTATTTCCTATTCTTGTTGGTTTCTATCTATATCACCCTTATCTTCACAGTTTATCCCACGTACTATTTCTCTCTGCTCCAATCCGTGTAATCAGTGGATAGACTAATATAATTTGTTTTAATTTGATCAACATTGTTTATTAACTTGTTTCCGAAATTTAATTCATAAGTGTAAATAAAGTAAATTTAATTGAATTGAATGTAATTGGACTTATCTTCTTCATTGCTATTCACGCTTCTTGTTTTTGTCATGTGTTTTAACATATGTGTGTCGGTTTTTCCAGGAGCTCGAGTGTGCCACCTTACAGAGCCTGTTGTTCTGTATGAATGCCTTCCTGACAGCCAAGCTTGCCGCTGTTGACCCAAGCTTCCTCAAGAGTTCCTAGGATGCTACACAACTCATATTATATTCATTTGTACGTGCGGTATTGTATGCAATGTACGGTTAATTCTCCTTAATGCGAACCCGTTGTTGTCAGAGACGAAATTAGTCTTAACTTCTCATAGACTGTTGAGAGAAACGGTGAGGTTACGAGTTTCTCATACAGTGCATAGAGGGCGGGTCTATGAGGAAATGTTTGTTAAGGTTAATGTTAAGACTAATTTGTTCCTGACAATGGACCTCTGTATATTCTCTGTGGAAACGTGTAAGTTGTGGATGTTGCAATCATGGAACTTTACGTTTGCATGGTACTATATTTTATGCATTACTCGCTTCAAGTTGTGATTGAAAAGCAAATGTACTTAACAACTCTTGCTGTTTTAAATAATTGAACTTTGATTGTTTCCTTTTTCATTTTCTTCTTCCTGAAATGCGTAAACGTTTCATCTTACAGAATCACGTGAAAACTGCAGATTGCCTGGATAACGTTGCAGATTCCTAACTATGCATTTCTGTCAGTAAATTTAGTTTGATTTGGTTTCAGTGAACGGCCCCCCTCAAATCACTGCCGATCCGATATTCACCTACTACTGAACCAGCGAGAAGAGAAGAGTCAGAAGATTCGACACATTTTGAAGTGTCTACGTATACATTTACACTGATAACCGCTGCGGATATCTGCCTTGCTACTAAGTTTATTCGTGAACTGTTCCGTGTTGATTGATTGATTGATCGGTTGATCGATATGTGACTATGTGGCGGCCTCTTTTTCTGGCGCATACTTTATTGATCTTAGCGTAAGATCAGACGCTTCAAATAATGTAGCGGTGAGTCAATATAGTGCTGCCCCCTATCGTCCTTCCGTTTGGAATATAAGTTGATAATAACGTCGGCGGTCCACAAGAGAGGGATGCGAAAACGACATCAACCCAAATCTAAATTAATTCACGAGTAATTCCTGCACACTCTCATAACGCTCGAGGCCTGAGGTGAAGAGTTGTCGGCAAATTCGAATGAAAACAAATATGTATTAAAACAGGGAATGATTTTTAACAGAGATATAATAATTATAGTCTGTCATACGCAGGGAAAATAATTTATAGCAAGCGCAAATAAAACAAATAACTCGGGTGTGTTTTTTTCTATCGATGTCTGCATCCTAATTACTCAGATAATATGTTAGAGGATTTGCTTGAAAATGCGACACGAACTCTGTGTGGTACTTTCCCCTTCTTGTTCTATAGTCACTCTAAAACAAATATGTTTCTATACTACGTGTATGATATCAAACGTCATTATCATCGCGCCTGCACATTTAGCTCGTCCTTATACTTTACTATTGTCCTAATATTTTTAACTTGTATATAAGTTACACTGCACTTCACAGTTGCATGCAGTGGTGTAAATATTTATTTTATGTACAAAAAAAGATTTGCGTAATATATCCGCGTGATGCGTTATATCATGTGTTTTGTTGAGAGTGATATTAGTTACTGGTGTTTGTAAACCTAAGTCTCATAACATTTCACAAGCGTAGGGGTACGCATTCACAGCGCACGTGCTTTTACACCATTGCGACTGATTGTGTCAATATTACGCATTCTAAAAAGCTCAAAAGTTATCCCCATTGCTTAAGCAAATATAATTTGGTCTTTCGACCGCATTTAAATGATAATAATTAATTAATTATCCGCTGTCTGCATACATAGATAATTTATAGCACGTGTGCAACGAATGTTATCAATAAACGGGAGCTGGAGTGCACTGTGCGTGTACTAACTTACCGTCTTGCATCCTATCAACGTAAACAGACCGATCGTAGACGATACCAATTGCAGGCCGGTTTACACTCGTGGTGTATTTGACGACCGTGTACGTACCATGTACACCGTCTCTACGGTGTGCTGGGTCTCGGTCTCGCTACGATGATTGGCACTTTTCCAAAACCGTTCCAAAAGGTCAAGCAAAGGTTATAACTTTCCGAACTAGTAGGATATGTCGGAATGGTTGATCTAAATTATTATATATCTAAATCTTTTTGATCTAAAGTTATACGCACGTCAGTGGTTTATATAAGAAGGTTTTCGTGAGGGCGGGATTAAGAGAACTACGTCACATATAACGAGGTTCTGAACATCTGATAGGAACATCAACCTGAAGAATGAACATATACTATTATGTCGTTATACGTGTTGCTGGAACCTTTTTTGATTTACAGAGGAACGATGATACCCTCAGTCTACCTGCCTCACGTGGCGGGTTGTAATTATTAGTAATAAAGGTGCCAAAACTACGCAACGTATGCTGTTTTTGGCAGGTTTCATTTTTTAAATATGACCTGATGGTTATTTTTCTCTCGTGTTATGGTATTTATTATTATACTAATAATATAATACAACATTATTCATGCGATTATTTTACACAATGAACTGTTTTGTTGCTGGACACAACAGTACTAAGCCAAGTTGCCTAGGTTATCCGTTTTAAGCCTCTATTCACTATTATCAAAATGTACATTTATATTACTAATGTTGTGTTTATTTTAATTTTATTTTAATAATACCTTACTTTACGTTTACATCACATGTTACATCTACACACTATGTACAAGTACAGTTCGGTAAACTAACGCAATTTTAAATCTGTATTACATGCACATGGTGAGTTACATAAATCGATACGTTTTTCTTACAAAATATTGAATAAAGTTATTCTGTATAATAATGTATTCACATGTTCAAGTCCTCATCATGTACGTAACATCTATAAAGGTTAATACCCCCTTCACATACACGGATTTTTCTTACGAGTCCTTACGGATCGCCAACTCGTAGTCAATCGCAAGCATCCGTAAATAACTCGCTGGTATCCGTATTAACTCGTCACAACTCGCAGACACTCGTAAGGATCCGTGAAAGGAGAGGCAAATTTTTTGACATGTCAAAAACCTTCTCACGAGTGTCCACGGATTGATTTTTTCCGTAAATAACTCGTAACAATCCGTAAGTATCGTAAACCGCTCGCAACAACACGTAACCATCCGTAAACTGCTCGCAAGAATCCGTAAATGACTCGTAAACATTTTTGTTACGATTTTCTATGGTTAGTTTACGATTTGTTTACGGATTATTTACGGATTATTACGAGTGCTTACGTGTTGTTTACGATTTCATTCGGGTCGTGTTACGATGGCTTTACGGATTGTTACGAGTTATTACGAGCACTTTACGAATAGATACGTATACTTTACGTATTCTTACGTATTGTTTACGATTTGGGAGAGGCTGCAAAATCGAACACGTCATTTTCAGTTGTTATCAAGAGTTGTTATCAAGAGTTGT
>NW_014577102.1:113228-116345 GCF_000485595.1 Priapulus caudatus | reverse complement strand
TCTCTCTCTCTCTCTCTCTCTCTCTCTCTCTCTCTCTCTCTCTCTCTCTCTCTCTCTCTCTCTCTCTCTCTCTCTCTCTCTCTCTCTCTCCTTCTCGGTCATGACAGATATATCAAAACAATCACAAATCCTAGCAACACTGCTAAGGTAGCCGTGCCGCTATGAGGAAAATCGCCCTCACTCATGTCTACATCATCCTGTCATTAGCACCTGCTCGATAATAAACACATAGCAGTGATTGATGTATCTGAATTTACGAGGTAGGCAGCCCACGAGAGCAGTAATTTCTATGCTCGCTCTCCTTGTTTATATAGTCCATAAAAGCCTAAGAGTACGAAAGTCGGTTGATAAGCCAGCGATGTGACGGCGCGACAGTTCGGTACGTTTATAGCTGCTATAGTTAACACCAGAACTGACAAGTACCAAGCTTCGATAGGTAACTATCGTTACAATAGTTTACGCGGGTAGCGAAGGAGTTATTGTAGATGCGACTACATATTTCATACCGAAATTGTTCGAAAATTCTTAGGTTAGTTTATGATTCTATAACTGCGGAGTTTATGTGGGCAAATAAGGAGCTGATATCAATTAAGATGTTCACAGAGTTTGTGCGGGGGAGTTGCCGATAATATACAGTCGGCAAAATCTATTAGACATGGAATAGCTTCGCGAAAACGGGTAAAAAGCGTGAATCGAACGGTTTACACAAAATATCAACGATATTGATGTTCATGCATGTTGCTCGTACCGATTTACAGTGCGTTCATATACGCGAGTGGTCACATGGGGGTGGCTTGTTATCTCAGTAGCTCTATTCTATACGGGTTGATATATGTTTACACAGGCGTGCGAGAACTGGGAGTTTAGAAAGGTAAATATATACATGTTAGATGGGGGACACGCTGCACGTATATATATAATATTGTTCTCTGTGATATACGGAATTATTATTGCGTGGAGTTTGCAGCAGCTGCGTTTACACAGCGAGGCAACCAGTATACGTAGTTACGTTACTGCGTGGTAGATAATAATTATATAAATATGATAAATAGATTGATAGTTATATAGCTCTGATAGATATAGATTGATAGTTATGTAGTTATATAGGTCTGATAGATAGATTAATAGTTATGTAGTTATATAATTCTGATAGATATATTGTTAGTTATGTAGTTATATATATAGGTCTGATAGATATATTGTTAGTTATGTAGTTATATAATTCTGATAGATATATTGTTAGTTATGTAGTTATATAGGTCTGATAGATATATTGTTAGTTATATAGTTATATAGGTCTGATAGATATATTTGTTAGTTATGTAGTTTTATAGATCTGATAGATATATTGTTAGTTATGTAGTTATATAGGTCTGATAGATATATTGTTAGTTATGTAGTTTTATAGGTCTGATAGATATATTGTTAGTTATGTAGTTTTATAGGTCTAATAGATATATTGTTAGTTATGTAGTTATATAGGTCTGATAGATATATTGTTAGTTATGTAGTTTTATAGATCTGATAGATATATTGTTAGTTATGTAGTTATATAGGTCTGATAGATAGATTGTTAGTTATATAGTTATATAGGTCTGATAGATATATTGTTAGTTATGTAGTTATATAGGTCTGATAGATATATTGTTATTATTGTAGTTAATATATGGTCTGATAGTATAGTATGTTAGTTTGTAGTTTATTATAGGTCTGATAGATATAGTTGGTTAGTTATGTAGTTATATAGATCTGGATAGATATTATTTGTTAGTTTATTGTAGTTATAGTAGGTCGTATGAGATAGTGATTTGTTTAGTTTATGTAGTTTATAGACTCTGAATAGCATATAGTATTAGTTATGTTAGTTTATGATAGATCTAATAGATATATTGTTAGTTATGGTAGTTATAATAGATCTGATAGAATATACTTGTTAGTTATGTATTTATAGTCAGGAATATGATAGATGATAAGTTGTTAGTTGTATGTAAGTTAATAGATCGTGATAGATATAGTTGTTTAGTTATGTATGTTATATTAGATCTGCATAGGATATACGTTAGTTGAGTTATTAGTGTATATAGATCTGATAGATCTATTGTTAAGGTTTATGTAGGTATAAGGATAAATATATCAGAGCTGGCATAGTAACACGGGGCCCTTTTGATACCTCAATAACAAAGATAAAACAGTAGGCAACTACTTAAGTACACGTGTATACAGCATCTACGTAATGCGCGTTCAAACGTATACGATAATAGTATACTTACAGGCCACACAAAACGGCAACACTTAAGAAACAAACTTAGCGCATCTTCAATTCAACCCACATACATCGCAATCAAGTGAGCGCTGACTAAGAGCTGTTCAAGTACCACACACAGGATGGTGAGTGGTGGAGGTTGTTAATCATTAAATTGTGTTTGTCCTCTGGTGGTACACGTTGCGGCATCACACGGGATATAGATTTGATGGAGACGAAACGAAGACTGTTGAATTTGGCTCCATCTTTCTCTCCTCTTGCCTTCTCTCGACTGCGCACGTTTAGGCAGCATAAGGAGTATAACACCTGTGCGAATAAGGTACCGACTCGACTTTAAACAACATTAAACATTTTCACAGTCCCAACAAATGGTGCAGTGCGAGTCGGATTCGTTCGAGCACGGAGAGATCGCATGCGAAGGCAACGCAAGGCAGAAGAGCAATTGGGGGGAGGGGGAGTCCTAGAACAGCATGCAAAGAGCACACACCGGCGGCTGAGATTCTAGGTCACCTTCTGATTTCGATGTCGGCAACAAATCAGGGCAATGAACAGCATTAGACCAATAACTAAAAAGCATCGGGCGCACCACAGCAATTGATAGATTCGCTTCGATGCATTAGTGCAGCGCCAATTTGTCAATCGCAGTAAGCGTTATTCCTTTCTGGAGCAGCAGTGCGCCATCTGAGTACTTTAACCCGCTGTAAGAGAATTTAAACGAACATGCGACACACGGTGCTACACCAAAACAAGTTCGCTCAGATGTACGACGTAACTCTCGCTCGTCAGACCGCTTGAATCTGACTAACTTCATTAATTGCGATCTTTTGAGGCGATGCTTCGATGGAGATTGACCA
>NW_014577102.1:107855-113218 GCF_000485595.1 Priapulus caudatus | reverse complement strand
AACTTTGTGTGACAGCGATCGACATCTTAAGACCACCCATCACGGCCGTGAATCACGTATTACTGCATGAATCACGGACCAAACTTTGTGTGACAGCGACATCTTAGGACCACCCATCACGGCCGTCAATCACGTATTACTGCATGAATCACGGACCAAACTTTGTGTGACAGCGACATCTTAGGACCACCCATCACGGCCGTCAATCACGTATTACTGCATGAATCACGGACCAAACTTTGTGTGACAGCGACATCTTAAGACCACCCATCACGGCCGTGAATCATGTATTACTGCATGAATCACGGACCAAACTTTGTGTGACAGCGACATCTTAGGACCACCCATTACAGCCGTGAACGTCACGGCCCGTGAATCACGCGCTAGACAACATGGCGTCGCCCTCGCTTCTCCTCCTCCACACGTCGCTCTCACGCACGCTAGCGACGCTGCTCTGCGTGGTCGTCATGGCAACGGATGCCACAGTCGACGACAGCCGACGTGGCGACATGAGATTCTACGAGGACGGGGATTTCATCGTCGGCGGTCTCATACCGATCACATACAAAACAGTTGTCGGCGGTCGGTCGGTGCCGTGCGGCGGCATTGCACTGTCGTCAGCGCTGCAGGTAGAAGCGTTCCGATACGCAATCGAACGTATCAATAACGACAGTTCGATCCTACCAGAGCACACGCTTGGCTGGGACATCCGGGACACGTGCAGTAGTCTGACGGTGGCTGCGGCGCATGCGATGAACGTTGCCCATATTTGGCATTCGGCCGCCGGACGCGGATGCAGCGCCACGCGTCCGGATGTCCCGGATTCCGGATTCCAGAATGTTCCGGATTCCGGATACTCGGCGTGCGCGCCGAGGCCGGTTTCGGCCGTCGTCGGACCGAAGACGAGCGATCAGAGTCTCGCAGTGGCGTCGATATTCGCGCCGTATGAGATAGCGATGGTAAACACAGGTCGTAACCACTAACCCACCATCTATCAGATACCGATGGTAACCCAAGAAAGTTCCAGGGCCTCTAAATGTAATGTTTAATAGGTAAAATTTAAATGAAAGAAATCTTTTATTAAAAAAAAATTAATGTAAAATATTATTCCCCCTGTTTCGTATTATTAATGGGGTAAGTTGGTAATTGATGTGAACTTTGCCACGGATAGGTGTCGTACGGGGCAGAGACAAAGGTCCTGAGCGAATACCCGCTAGCATTCCGCACTGTCACATCTCATGTAATGCAAGCGCATGCCATCATGGATCTAATGAAGAGATTTGAATGGAAGTATATTGCTGCTATTGCCATGGATGACATGTACGGTCGTGAAGGTAAGATACGGTGTCAACATTGCTGAGAATGCCTGCAGTATCTTTATGGAAAGAGAACACAGTGTGTGTGTGTGTGTGTGTGTGTGTGTGTGTGTGTGTGTGTGTGTGTGTGTGTGTGTGTGCGCGTGTGTGTGATGTGTGTGTGTGCGTGTGTGTGTGTGTAGTTTATGTTGTGTGTGTGTGTTGTGTGGTGTGCGTGTAGTGCACGGCGTGTGTGTAATATTGAACGTATAGCGTAAACTTGTATCATGCACCTGCGTCATAAAACACGTAGGTTAATAATTTATTGAAACAATTATTAATTGGCTGTCATACATTACGATCCAATATCCATCACGAAATATTGCACTTAAGTGAATTATCGCTGTTTACGACGAACGACTGTTTCTAATGATTAATAATTAATAACTAATGTAATAATTATTAACAAATAATCGTTAATTTTCTACATATTAGATGATTCAGCCGCACGCATATGCGCACGATGTATTATGTCAGATTATAAAATGACATTCTGTTGGCGGTGCCTATTATTTTGCGTCCTACAACGGACTGTTCGCCGCTTGCTCCATCGTTGCATCATCTCTGTGTGTAATCTAGTGTCTCTGTGTGATATCGTCTGTGTGTATATCTGATGTGTCAATATCTGTCGTGTATCTCTGTGTGTAATCTCTGTGGTATCTCTGTGCTGTATCGGTATGCTATGTATCGCTGGTCTATATCTGTGTGTATATCTATGTGTAATATTCGATGCGTCCTCTGTGTGTAATATCTGTGTGTAATCCTCTGTGAGTATATCTGTGTGATCTGCTGTGTGTTATATCTGTGTGTATCTCTGTGTGTAATACTCTGTGTGTACTGCCTGTGTGTATATGCTGTGAGTGTATCTCTGTGTGTAAATCGTGTGTGTATATCTTGTGTGTATATCTGTGTGTATATCTGTTGGTATATCTATGTTCTCTGTGTGTAATATCTGTGTGTATGCTCTGTGTGTATATCTGTGTGTATATCTAGTGTCTCTGGTAGTGTATATCTGTGATGTATATCTGTTTATATCTGTGTGTATCTCTGTGTCGTATCTCTGTCGTCGTAATCTCTGCGTGTGTATATCTGTGTATATCTATGCGTCTCGTGTGTGTATATCTGTGTGTAATCTCTGTAGGTAATATCTGTGTGTATCTCTGTGTGTAATCTGTGGTTATATCTGTGTTAATTATCTGTGAGTATATCGGTGTATATCTATGTGTGCTCTGTGTGTAATTATCTGTGTGTATCTCTGTGTGTAATCTGTGTGTATATCTATGTGTCTCCTGTGTGTATATCGTGTTTGTAATATCTGTGTGTGAATATCTGTGTGTATTCTCTCTGTGTGTATCTACTGTGTGTATCTCTGTGTGTATATCTGTCGTGTATATCTATGGGCGTCTCTGTGTGTATTCTCTGTTGTATCTCTGTGTGTATACCGTTGTCATATCATGTCCTGATGTGATATATCTGTCGTCTATCTATGTGTGTATATCTGTGTGTATCTCTGCCGTGTATCTCTGTGTGTATCTCCTGTGTGTATATCTGTGTGTATAATCTGCTGTCGATGTATCTCTGCGTGTGTATATCTGTGTGTATCGCTGTGTGTATACTAGTGTGTATATCTGTGGTATTATCTTGGGCTCTCTCGTGTGTATATCTGTGTGTAGCTCCTGTGTCTATATCTGTGTGTATCTCTGTGTGTATATCTGTGTGTGTATATCTGTGTGTACTATCTGTGTGTTATCTGTGTGTATATCTATTGTCTCTGTGTGTATTGCTGTGTGTTCCTCTGTGTGTATATCTGTGTATATCTATTGTCTCTGTGTGTAAATCCTGTGTGTATACTGTGGTATATCTGTGTGTATCTCTGTGTGTATCTCTGTGTGTATCTCGTGTGCGTATATCTGTCGTGTATAATCTATGCGTCCCTGTGTGTATCTCGCGGTATCTCTTTGTGTGTATATCTTGTGTATATTCTATGCGTCTCATGTGTGTATATCTGTTGTAGTAGGTCTATGTGTGTATCATCTGTTGTATCTCTGTGTGTAATCTCTGTGTGTATTTGTGTGTATAGTCTGTTGTAATATCTTGTGTGAATACCTCTGCATGTTGTATATCTGTGTGTGTCGCTGTGTGATCGCGTGTGTGGTATCTCTGATGTGTACTTCTGTGTGTTCTCTATGTATCTCTGTGTGTATCCTGTGTGTAATCTCTGTGTGTATCTCGTGTGATATCTGTGGGTATCCAGCTGTGTGTATCTCTGTGTGTATATCTGTGTATACATCTGTGTATATCTCCTGTGTGTATTCTCTGTGGTTATTTCGTGTTTTGCTGCGTGTATCTCTGTATTTCTGTTTATTCTGTGTGTATCAGTCATTTTTGTGTGTCTCTGCAGGTATTCAGGAAGCTAGAAGAGTTTTGGCTGCTATGGGATCAGTTATGCCTGGCGATGGAGGAATACTACAAAGCCAGGAGAGATCCTGGCTCACAGATGACGAGAAAGCTGATCAGTCACAGTAAAGCAGAATTTGGAGACGCGCGTAGTTGCGTGTTGTCGTGCTCTATATGCCCGTGGCTGTACGCGCTCACTTTCTAGAGGAAGCTGGTAAACAGAACATCAGCAGGTAAATAATGCGTGGCGTGTGCTGTGTCGTGTGTGCGTGTGTGTGTGCGTGTGTATGTGTGTGTGTGATAAGCGCGCGTGTGTGTGGTGTGTGCAGTCTGTGTATGGGGTGTGTGTGAGGTGTGTTTCGGGGCGTGTTCATGTGCGTGTGCGTGCGTGTGTATGTGTGTGTGTGACGCGGCGTGTGTGTGTGTGTGTGTGTGTGTGTGTGTGTGTGTGTGTGTGTGTGGTTTGAGTGTGTATGTTGTGTGTGTGTGTGGTGGTGATGTTGTGCGTGTGCGTGTGTATGTGTGGGTGAGGCGTGTGTAAGTGTTGTGCGTGTTCGTCGTGCGCTTGGTGTTGTATTTGTTGTCTGTCTGTGTGAGTGACAGGCAAGCGGGGGTGTCGAGGACATTATCAGGAAAGCAGTAAATATTTACGACAAATCACAGTCATAAAGAACTGTCAACTTCAACGCACTGCGCACTCGAAAATTTTACGACAATTAAAGTCAATAATTAAGTTTATGATACTCACAGACTACTCGTCATGTTTCGATAAACAACAGGATGACACATGTCCTTTCATTATCGCTTTCCTGTTTCTCTTCTTCTTTCAAATCCACTTCTCCGTTCTTCGTTTTCTTTCTAAACAAGCTTCAGCCGCTTCTTTGTCTTCTTTCTATCATCCGCTTTTCCCTTCTCTCTCTTCTTCTTCTTCCTTTCTTCTTCTTCTTCTCTTCTTTCAAAGTCCGGTTTTTTCTTCTTTCTTATCCATTCTTCTTTTTCTATCCGCCCTGACGTTCGCAGATATGACGTGGATCGTTAAACTCAGGACTGTCGGACAGTCCCGAGCATATCAGAGACGAGTCTCGCCGTGCACTGTGCCGGGCTTATGCTAGTGATTCGACCTACAGCGTCATGTCCGACGAACTGACCGCCGTCGTCAAAACTATTACGGCGACACTCAAGCGACACGTTATGCACACCCGCTGCTGACGTACGCTCTCGCAGCGACGACGACCCGCCGCTATCATGCGCACGGCGACGCAAGTGTCGAGAATGCGACGCCTAGATTAGGCGCTAATGGTGATGATGGGCCATCCTACGCCGGTCGCGCATGCGCTGACCGACCGCAGTGCGACAATGGCGACATTGTGCGCACCGCTAGGACTTATCTTCGCGCGTCAAACGTCACGATGTTCGAGAAATTTGTACATTCATCGTCGAACGAAGCAAAGGCGATCTCGTGCAGACTCGATATGATGATGTTAACATGGCAATTGAATGAGAACGGGCGGGAGGTGAGGCGGTTCACCGGGAAGGTCGAGAAGTTGCGTAGTGATGCCGAGCAAAACCCTGGTCATCAAATGATCGCTGATAGTGTGGAAGAAAGGTGGG
>NW_014577102.1:103715-105892 GCF_000485595.1 Priapulus caudatus | reverse complement strand
GCGTGTGTGAGTGTGCGCGTTTGTGTTTGTGTGCGTGTGCGTGTGCGTGTGTGTGCTTGTATGTGTGTGTGCGTGCGTGCGTGTGTGTGTGTGTGTGTGTGTGTGCGTGTGTGCGCTGGTGTATGTATTTGTTTGTCTGTCTGTGTGAGTGACAGGCAGGGCGGGGCGTGTCGACGGACATTATCAGGAAAGCAGTAAATATTTACGACAAATCACAAGTCATAAAACGTCAACTTCACGCACGCGCACTCGAAAATTTTACGACAATTTAAAGTCAATAATTTTAATTTTAATTTATGATCTCACAGACTACTCGTCATGTTCTCGATAACACAGGATGACACATGCCTTTCATATCGCTTTCCTGCTTATTCTTCTTCTTTCTAAATCCACTTCTCCGTTTCTTCTTTTTCTTTCTAAGCAAGCTTCGCTGCTTCTTCTTCTTCGTTCTACATCCGCTTTTCCCTTCTTCTTCTTCTTCTTCTTCTTCTTCTTCTTCTTCGTTCTACATCCCCTTCTCCCCTTCTTCTTCTTCTTCTTCTGCTTCTTATTTCCAAATCCGCTTCTTCTTCTTCTTCTTCTTCTTCTTCTTCTTTCTAAATCCGGTTTTTCTTCTTTCTTAATCCACTTCTTCTTCTTTCTTAATCCGCTTCTTCTTTTCTCTAAATCCGCCTCTACGTTCGCAGATATGACGTGGATCGGTACTCAGGACTGGTCGGACAGTCCGAGCATATCAGAGACGAGTCCGGCCGTGCTGGCCGGCATGCTAGGTGTTCGAACCTACAGTGTCATGTCCGACGAACTGACCGACGTCGTCAAGAACTTTACGCGACACGTCAGCGACACGTTATGCGACAACCCGCTGCTGACGTCACTGCTTCGCAGCGACGACGACGCCGCCGCTTCATGCGGCTACGGCGACGAAGGTGTCGAGAATGCGACGCTAGATAGCGCTAATTTGATGATGGCCATCTACGCCGTCGCGCATGCGCTGGACGCCGCAGTGCGACAAGGCGACATGTGCGCACCGCTAGGACCTTATCTTCGCGCGGTCAACGTCACGTTGTTCGAGAATTTGTACTTCACGTTCGACGAGCAAGGCGATCTCGTGCAGACTCGATATGATATCGTTAACATGCAATTGAATGAGACGGCGGGAGGTGAGGCGGTTCACCGGAAGGTCGGAGAGTGGCGTAGTGATGCCGAGCAAAACCTGGTCATCAATGAATCGCTGATAGTGTGGAAGAAAGGTGGGCAGCAGCAGCTAAGCTAGCTGCATGAGAGAAACAAATGTGTTTTCAGAAACAAATATTAATTAGTCTTAATTAATTAGGTCTTAATATTCGTATTAACATTTCGCTTCTTAAGTTAAGTTTTAAGTTGAATTTTCTTGTAGACCGTAGGCAGAAACATGGTAATGTTATGAGGATTTAAAAAATACTAGCGAATTTCATCCTAACATTACGAGATTCCAGCCCCTCTGGTGAGTGAGTAGGCAGCAGAAAGCTGGGGTCTGAGTCTAAGGAAGTTGGGCGTTAAAAGTAAAGCAGGTCAGACGCTAAGGTATTTGACCGAGTTAAAACTACAATATGTGACAGAATGAGATAGGGAGCGGATCAAGCTTAAATAATATACGGACTAAAACCGCGGCATCCGACAGAAAAATGATACGGCATTAGTAAGAATAACGTGAAACATTAACCATACTACGGATGACGCGTTTGGTAAACTAAGTCAAATTTACAGGTAAATTTCAGGTAATTATTTAATCACGTTGTGCACTGTTGTGTAAAAACACTATTGATTTCGTAGGAAGGCGTCTTTAAGTTAGCTTCACTCAGAGCCTTAGATAGAGAAGGCTATCTCTCTATATAAGATTCTAGCTTGACCACCGTGCTAGCAGCGCCATCCGACGTACTTTTCAGGAAACTTGCGGCCGATGTCGGTGTGCGGTTTCGTGTGTCCTCCAGGCTTCAGAGTATTGCCGAGCCCCTCCGTCTGCTGCTGGGACTGCATGAGCTGTGAGGATGGTCACTATAGTGAGACAAACCAGTCAACGATGTGTGAAGTGTGCGGACCTCACCGCCACACAGAGAGGGCTAGGACGAAGTGAGCACGGTGGATGGATAGATGGATGGATGGATGGATGGATGGATGGATGGATGGATGGATGGATG
>NW_014577102.1:98348-103404 GCF_000485595.1 Priapulus caudatus | reverse complement strand
CACACAGAGAGAGCTAGGACGAAGTGAGCGCGGTGGATGAATGGATGGATGGATGGATGGATGGATGGATGGATGGATGGATGGATGGATGGATGGATGGAGAAAGAGATGCACGGATGAATGGACGGACGGAAGGATTGACGGATGGACGGATGGACGGAAGGATGGACGGATGGATGTACGTAGAGATGGGCAGAAAGATGGACTGAAGGACGGACGGATGGACGGACGGACGGATGGATGGACGAGGGGATGGACGGAAGGACGAAATTACGTACGGATAGATGAACAGAAGGATTGACGGACGGATGCACAGACAGATACCGGTGTCACTGCCTATATACTACATCACACTCGATTTTGTCTTCTAGGTGCGTGGCGAACACGGAGATATGGTTGTCGTGGACCGACAGACAAGGAATCCTCCTGCTACTCCTCGCAGCACTGGGAGAGACCTACGCTCTAGCAACCGTCGTCATCATGACCTACTTCCGCCAGCACCCTGTCATCGAGTTCAAGAGCAACTTGAAGATCAGTTTTCTTCTCACCGTCATAGTCGGATTGGTGGCCATCGTGCCGTTTCGGGCGCGACCGTCCGACGCTTCATGTAACACAAGAACGATTCTCTTAATGTGCGTTTCAAACCTACTCGCTGCTAACCTCTTAGCGCGAACCCCTGTGATCAGGACCGGAATCAAATCGCTGAAGAGACGTTATTCCTGTCTCTCGCACTACGCCGATAACGTCTGCCAGACGGCGCTAGTGCTGCTCGTCGCTGGCGTCGGCATCGCGTACTGCTCGTGGCTGGTGCTGGCATATCCGATGTCCATACATCGCATTGATGTTAACCAACTATGGGAGGACACGCCGGACACCGACCAGACAATCGTCTCCTGCACGTGGTTGCCACGGAAATGGTGGAACATCGTCTTCGCGTACGTGTACCCATGTACAATCGCCATCATTACCGTCGTCCTCTGTCAGTTCACGCCTTGTACACGCCACAGACTCGAACGCAGCACCACAGACCCACGATACTCGGTCGACGAAGCAAAGTTGATCAGCTACACTTGCTACATCGCCTTCCTCGTCGTCGCTACTCTGACGTCACTGTCGTTCGCCCTCGGCGCCGACGTCTATAGCTTCATAAGTAAGTTGACGATGGCGTTGGTGTTGTACACTGCTCTCGGATTCTTCACTCTACCTCGCTTCTATAAGATCTATCGAGCGTCGGCGAAGCGAGCACGCGGAGACTCCATCGTGCAGCCCCGCGCCCCTCTCACACTCACCGTGTCCTACCACAACCAGACGAGCGCGATCAACTACGGAATGTCCTACGCCGACGGCGTCACGGATAATGACGTCAGTGGAGATTCGGAAGGCAAGAGTAGCGAGCGTAGAGAGAGTGACGTCATCGCAAAAACTGTCGCCTCCGCGATACATTATGACGTCAGCGCGGATCTGCAACGCGTGCGCAGTAGTAGCGACCGCAGAGAGAGTGACGTCATCGCCAAAACTGCCGCAGACGGAAGTCGTCACGTGGACGTCGCGAGAACGTTTATCGAAGTACCTGACGGCGACGAAACTGCTGACGTCACAGATAATATTATAGACGAAAGTGACAGCGCACACACTGGGTTTAAAGGAGGTGACGTCACAGATACAGTCCTGAAAGAAAATGACATTCCAAATAATGACTTCAGCGCAAGTGACGTCACGTCAAAGAACTTGCCGAAGACGTGACAATGCAGGTGCTGATCTCAAAAGAACTGACGTCACAAATACGCTTGTTAGAAGCAGAGACAATGCAGACACCGTCGTGTAGGTGAACGTGACATCACAGATAATCGTGTAAGTAAACGTGACGTCACAGCTAGTCGTATAAGTGAACGTGACGTCACAGATAGTGCTGACAGGGTACGTGACGGCAGGAATGAGAATATTATTGCACATTTCGTAATGAGCGTGTACTTACTTGAACTCACCTAATTCGCGGGGTACCAAAATCTCCAAAGATTTAATTATTTATTATGATAGATAATAAAATAAAGGATTTCTATTGCGCATTGGCTGAATATTTTGAAAAGTGTAATATATGTTTTATATATTTGATATCAAATATGTTTAAAAGATTATTCATGAGAGCTAATCGTCCCGCCGATTTATATCAGGGTATGTGTAAGTGGCGCTATCTAACGCGGCTGAGCTGCGGTGAACAGATCGTAAGAATAGCTGGAAGTTAACGCATGTTTAAAACAGCGTACAATTAAAATTCTGAGTGCTGCTCTATTATCATATTTGATACTTGACATATAACTTTTAAATGTCCCTAAATGATATTATTGTGTTTACTGACGTACGTAGGGCCTACCAAAGAAAAAATGCTTCGTACGTATTTCAATTAAAAGGTACTCCGATGTAAGAGTGATTTACCAACCGTCATAATAATGGAAATGTAAATAATCTGTAACAGTCGTTAAACAAACAACCGATTATGCGACTATTATATATATTAGTATAATTAACGGTAGCGGTTAGTTATTAATTAGTCGTAAATTAGTAATAATTATATTCTACTTTATAGTCGACTGAATCATCATGACCACGTGTGCGTGTCTGCGCGCATGCGCGTGTGTGCGATGCTAAAACCTCTCATAGAAGATGGACATGCAACTGCTGAACCTATTCATGTAGACGGGTTCATCAGCTAGAACTTCACTTTTCGCGAGATCAGCCAAAGATGTCAGCAGTTCATAGGCTCTAGCTAGCACTAAATGTTAAAACTGTATATGGTATGAAATGTGAAGAAATGTAAAAGATTACTACAAGTTTTTATTACTTGTTTTCTGGTATTGGTTCCAAAACCCTCTTTTTATTCCCACCCCTGGTTACGAGAATGGGCTGGCACGTGACGTCCACGTAATCTATGCTTCCGCCGTTGAGCCATGTGTACTCAGGCGTTAACTGCAGGAAACTGGCGTTGAGGCGGGATTGGACCGTTTACGCCCCTGATTTAATGCTAACTTCGTCAGTGAATGCATGACCATTAACTGATAGTTTAAACCATCCCAGTCCTGACTGGAACGTGACATATTTTTTCTAGTCGGGAAACTGTAAATGGATCGCCCCATGTTCCCATTTCAATTAGTAAATAAATTTATTTCATTGGGTTTACAACAAATTCTGTAGCTATGTCCGTGTAAGTCTACACCAAAACTTCTTTTCTCTACTCCCCTCTCTCTTTCTCTCTCTCACTCATGCATTCCTGTGTTATCATGGGATTTTAATCCGTCATGTGGGCGACAAGGTGGTAAAGTTAGAGATCTCTATCTAAGGCTCCGGGGTAAAGTTGTCACCCTGTTCAAACCCCAGCAAAAGTACCGAAGCCCTATGATTGTAACCGTGTATAGGAGCCGCTGCTCCCCACACCGGCTTTTCACCAACACGACCACCCGGACCACCACACAGGAGTAAGGTATCTACCCATCATGGCATGGATCCAATCACCTTATCCTCCCACAGGTAGAATGATCTGACCACATTAGTCAGTGCAAAGATATAGAATAGGGCGAATATTTGTTAATTCAATCAATGGCGTAGCGGGAGAGATCCTACATCTTTGCAGTGACGCGTCTTGTTGTGTCATGTATAGTGTGGGAAACACTTTTGGTATTGTAGCGTTTTTACGCTCTCCCGGCGACACCCGATGGCGCCACCGGTCGAAACGTAGTGACTAGCAGTCACCTTAGGTAAGCACACTCACCTAAGGTGAAATGGACGGACGCACTCACGGAGGCGTTGAAATGGCCCGTATCGTCGCCACCCGGACTCCGCTAGCCACCAGAGCGCCTCAGTGCTACTGCGGCTACGGCACAGTATTTACATTCAACCCAATCATTCATTGGTTAGGTGTCAGAACTATTAGATAGTGCTGACACCTACCGTTCTTATACTAGCAGTAATTTGTATGTAATAATATAGTTTGTATATTGTAATATAATTTGTATTCTGTGACAATCGTTTGCGTTTAGCAAACAACTAAAAAGCAACATTTTTCATCTACGTACGGTTACATACCTCAGTGACCTGAGCGACCTTACTCACCGTCTCCACTGTAGTCGCTTGTAACCGGACGAGACGAGATTATATTTTCACTCGAAGCTTCGCTCTACAGATATCTACTACAGAGCGCTACTATAGATTCGCCGATGAATCTAAACTCTGAGCGTACAGTACAGCTAAATACACTTCCACACTCACTACGTCGAAGGTATCCATCCGTTTGGGACGCTGCCTGTAGTCAGCAAGGAGAAGATATACTGTGTAAATGCGTGTGCCGACAGTCGCATATCCAGAATAAATAGCTATCGTCAACGTCTGAAATTCGTCGTTCGTACGATCTTTAGTAAAACCTTTAGGGGCACGCCCCGGCCAGACGGAAACCCATCACCTGGCCGCAGCGTGTCGCCCCAGGGTCGTACGCGTTAGCACGTCTAACCCTTCGCCCTAGAGGACGGACGCGAATGCTTAAGCTGTGATGTTACCCTCGTATGCAGGCATGACTGTTCCAACGCATAAAATGGTCAAAAGGAAGAGAAAGGAATGGGAGACGCTTGGGCGAGGCTGGTGGGGATTGAAGACCGACGTCGTTGATGGTAAAGAGATTTGTACATACGAGCCTATACGAACCAGGCCGTGGCAGTACAGGTTAATGCTTCGAGTACCCGAATACTTCGTCAGCGCTAGAGTACTAGAGATACTGCTAGAGTGCATCTGCCTTCAGATGCGACAGTGGAGCGGATGTGGATAACTGAATCACTCGTGTCTGTCCGTCATACCACACTAGCTGCAAGTTTAGATGATAGGATATAGGATATAGGAGATCTTAGACACACACACGCACACACACACACACGCGCGCGCGCGCACACACATACACACAAGCACACGCACACATACAAACAAGCACACACACACAAGCACACATACACACACACGCACGCACGCACGCACGCGCACACATACACACACACACACGCACGCACGCACGCACGCG
>NW_014577102.1:94021-98338 GCF_000485595.1 Priapulus caudatus | reverse complement strand
CGTGTGCGTGCGTGGGTGCGTGTGCGTGCGTGGGTGCGTGTGCGTCTGTGTGAATGTTTTCTGATGCACATATGTCACTGCGTACGTGTGCGCTTCGGAAAATAACATAAAACATTAACATGTTAATTTAACAATAACATTCAAAATTAAAATGGATAATTTTCAACATGAAATTAAGATACGTATCAACGCTCATTTGCTATTACACAGTAAACCTATGATATAACGAACTGATGCTCTCTCAGTCACAACCTCTCTCATCAACGACAAGTTATCTGATTATCTTCACACCCAACATAAACCCCGGAACACATTCCCTGCCAAGGGTCCGGGTTACTATGAGCGAATCCATCGTTTCACCTTTATTTCGTTGATAGGTGGCGAGACTGTCCATGGCTTCCCCGTCTGGGAACAGAGTGCGTAGCGGCGTGCGCGCGTACGTGTGCTCCTGTATGAGACTCTCCATGTGCTCCCTGTAATACGGCAAATCCGAATCCGTGAACCGTTCTCCGAGTGTCCGCATCCAAGCTGAGCTAAATGTACAAGGACAAAATTATTCAAACCTGCGCGCACGCCACCACGTCTTGGGACAGGTTCAATATGCCTATGGTACCATGCATGGGTGTTAGAAGGATTTGCCAAAGAAATTATCAAGAGTTAATAATACCTATTAGAGCTATTATACTAGGTATTATTGGCTCTTAATGTTGTCTTAGTATTGGTGCACGCACGTGCTCTGCTCATACTGTTTGATTTGGTAACTATTTAAAAATTGCTTGACTTGGCTTAACTTGAACAAAACCCCTTTTTGAGATTTATATACATGTATTTAAATATCTCTAACCATAGTACTGCAGTTATCTAGATATTCAGTTATTGTTTCAACGAGGAAAAGGATAGAGACACGCGGTCAAACTATATATATATATATAATACATATACATTTGCCTAGTATATACTGCTAATATAATTTAAATGTTTATTAATTTATTTATTTCCGTATTAAAATGTACCATTATTTAAGTGAACATAGTAACGATTCATTGGCGAACAAATCAAACTTATAACAATATAAAAAATGCGTCACATCGACGCCATGTCTGCATGCCTATTCTGCGCATGCGCAATGTGTACCTCTCAAACTCGGTGAGTCTTGATGAATCCCTGAATCCCTTTGCGAATGGGTTGCTATCAATCTTCAGTTTGGTGATCTAGAGATGGTAATAGAGAGATAGTATCGCGTGTATGTATAGATAGGATGTATAGATAAGCGCACGCTGTTACATCCACAGCTGCGACCCATGCTGCACACCGTCTCCCCCTCATCCTCCTCCTCCTCCTCCTCTTCCTCCTCCTCCTAATCCTCCTCCTCCTTTGCCAATCTCCTCCTCACCCTCCTTTTCCTCCACCTCCTTCCTCTTCTTCTTCTTCTTCTTCTTCTCCTCATCCTGCTACATCTCATTCGCCTGCCTCCTTCTTCTCCACCTCTTCCTCCGCCTCCACCACCTCCCTTCCTTCTCTTCCCCCTCTTCCTCGTCCTTCTCCTTCTCCTGCTCCGCTGCACACGCGCCCCCTGGCGGCCTGCACAGATGCGCTCGCTTGTCTGTTCGTGAAGTAATCTGCATATTTTAGTAGCTAATCATTATCGGAGGACTGCGGATTAGACTCTCGGCCTTCTTCGTGCATTCAGCTTCTCTGCTCGCTGTTAATTAAACTTTTCGTCTTGTTGCGTTTTTACTGTCTCCGCGGTGACATGACGCGGACAGGCGACATTTCAGTTAGAGATGGGTGGAGGGGAGGGAGGGTAGTGATAGCAAAGGAGGGAGAGGAGGGTGAGTAGTGGTGGCGGAGGAGGGGGAGGGTGAGTAGTGGTGGCGGAGGAGGGGGAGGGAGCGTGCGTGCGTGCGTGCGTGCGTGCGCGTGCAGATGATTACATTACCGCGTATCGTACTTTGAACATTTATAGCAGACGCCCTTTACAGAAAACCTTGAATGTAATCACCCGTTTGCTCTTAGTTTACAATATTAGCTTCTATATTTTTATTTCTGTCAACCGATCTCTGAAATAAATAAATATATATATGTATATAGATATACGTACACAATATTCTAACAAAATCGTGAATACCTAAATTATTATAACTGATTTGTTATATGCTATTACGTTTAGTTAAAAACTACGATTACAATAAAAAGCACAGTTAAATACTATCTCATTATTCTCCATAAAACCGATAACAAAATGTGGCACGAATATACACGCGCGTGTTTCCCTCTGTCGCGGTCTCTTGGAAGCCATAATGAATGTGATTTATACACTGTGCCAGCCACTTATATACAGATCGCCAATTCCGCATCCGAATTTCTGTAGCTTATCCTTTTGGCGACATTTCAGCAACGGGGCGAAATAAGAACGAACCGTGAAATCTACTGAAATGAAAATACGGGTGAAACTTTGCGGCAATATGGCGGTACGGCGACAGCGACAGCGCCGCCTGTGGCAACGTCGGCTGCGGGAAGATAATGCCTGAGGCGCTAGATGGCTCTGACGTCGCCAGCGCCGAGCTCGCATACGTCGAAGGCGGCTGGGGGAAGAGACCAGGTAGCTGTGACGTCATACCAGCAGCAAAGATGGCGGGCCCAGCGCGTAGTCCTTGGTAGAGCGTCGTGGCTAACTCATCATTGCGCATCTCTGCAGTAGATCAGCAGTTGTTAAAGAAGTAACAAGTACAAGTACAAGTACAAGAACAAGTACACTGTACAAGTACAAGAACAAGTACAAGTTGCGACTGTCTCTCCGAACATTCTAACAAGTCGACAGCAGATCACGAAGAACGCGTCATCCGTTAATGCAAAGGTCCCGACACCCCCACCCCGCTCACGGCGACTTACTCAACCCCGAGCAAAATGCCATAGCGCTGATTTGTGTAACTTGAAGAGCCAGCGATCGAGCGCTGCGCGACCGCCACGCCCCCTTCTGGTAATAATGATCTCGTTACCGGGTGATTGGAGAGAGCGTTTAATTTTCCGCGCTCAATTCAAAGAGGACTTTGATTACATTTGTTAACATTCCGGGGCCAGGCCGGTAAAATGCCGGCCGTAGGAGAGTACGTAGTCGGATGGGAGATGATAGCGATGCGTCGCCCTGGTAACACAGGGAGCGAGCTGACGAGGACTAGAATCTACCATCGTGAAGAGGCTGATGAAGTCGTTCGCCTCTGCTCTCGTCTCTCGCTCTCTGCGTCTCTGCCGCCGCGCTCTCTTCTCTCTTTTGTCCTCTTCTCTCCCTTTTTTGATCTCTCCCTCCCTATCTCTCTGCTTCGGGCGGCGCACGTGCTCTCTCTCTTCTCTCTGTCTCTCTCTCTCTCTCTGCTCTATCTCTTCCATTCCTCGCTCTCTCTCATGCTCTCTCTTCTCTCTCTCTCTCTCTCTCTCTCTCTCTCTCTATGTTCTACGCCTCTCTCTTTTTCTTCTCTCCACTCACTAATGTGAATTTTCTCGCGTGTGTTTCGTATGATATATTTCTACCAACACTCTTCATTTCTCCCCTGGCCCTTCTCGTCTCTCTCTCTCGTCTCTCTCTCTCTTCTCTACTCTTCTCTTCTCTTCGCTCTCTCCTTTCACCTACCCTCGCATCCCGTCCTCCCTCTCTCTCCCCACCTCCTCTCCTCTCTCGTTCGAATACCTCCGCTTTCGTCGCGGCTCGCGGCTTTGCGGCGTGGCGGCCTGGCGATCGTCTGTTGCGGTCTCTTCCCCTTGCGTTTGTACCTGGTGGTCGCCGTGCTGGGCCGGCCGGTGCCTCCCTCTCGTCTCTTCCCTTCGCCCTCCCCTATCTCCTCTCTCTCCGCCTCCCCCTCTCTCTCCTCTCTCTTCCACGTCCCTTCGCCTCGCTCTCTCTCTTCCCCTCCCTTCTATCTCGCCACAACTCTCGTCTTCCTCCGCGCCGGGGCCTGCGCTCCCCTGCGTCGCTCCCCGCTCACCTCCCTTTCCCTCCCGCCCGACTGTGGCGGCCGGCCTCTCCTTCTCTCTTCCTCACCTCCCTCTTCTCGGCTCTCTCTTCCCTCTCTCTCTCTCCCTCTCTCTCCCCTCCCCTCACCTTCTCTCTTTCCTTCCTCTCTCTCTCCCTCTCTCTTCCGCTCCCCACTCTCTCTTGCCTCTCTCTCCCCTTCCCCCTCTCTCTCTCTTCCTCCCCCTCTCTCTCCTCTCTCTATCCCTTCCCCTCCCTTATCTCTCCTCTCTCTCCCTCCTTCCTTCACTCCCCTCCCTCCCCTCCCTCTCTCGCCACGCGATGCTCGTTCGTTGCTACGAGACGATGAT